>NC_056600.1:4634389-4712862 GCF_018340385.1 Cyprinus carpio | reverse complement strand
ATGAAGAACCTCCACTCGTCCAGAACAAGAGTTATTGCCATTTACCAACCTAATAAAGCCTAAAATAAAAACAGAGTACAGGATTAGAATAGATTGGTTCTATTACATATGTGCAATATTTATATTCATCCACCTTCACAGATGACTCACTGCTGCAGATGACTCCAGCATCTTCGTAATGTCCACAGTTATGTGTTCCCCATCCATTTGTCCTGCAGTTCATCAGTGAGGACTCTGTGCCAGCGCAGTTTACATCATCCATCCATATTGGTCCTGATCCTTGTCCAAAATAAGCTTTACTCTTTGCTTCATTCACATTCCCACAGCCCATCTCTCTGCAAACCACTACAGCATCTGTTAGATCCCAGTCATCATCACACACTGTTCCCCACTGCTGCTCATGAAGAACCTCCACTCGTCCAGAGCACTTGTTGTCTCCATTCACTAACCTGACAGCTATTATCCACAAATAAAGTCAATTATGTTGGATTCATTTTAAAACAATATTTAAATTCTTTGAATATTTTTGACTCACACTGGCAGATGACTCCAGCATCATGTTGATGGGTACAGTTGTGTATTCCCCATCCATTTAAAGAACAGCTTTTCAGGGTAAATTCATTCCCAGCACATAGTACATCATCCATCCATATCGTTCCTGATCCCTGGCCAAAAGAAGCAGCACTCTTCGCCTCGATCACATCCCCACATCCCATCTCTCTGCAAACCACTGCAGCGTCTGTTAGATCCCAGCCATCATCACACACTGTTCCCCATGTTCCATTATGAAGAACCTCCACTCTTCCAGAACAAGAGTTGATGCCATTCACCAACCTGACAGCTGTTATCCACAAAAATAATATATATATATATTTATGTACCTTACGATATATTTCTTTGGGGGGAAAAAAGGCATGGCATTTAAAAAAAAAAAACTTTTTACAATAAATTTCTTCTATTTAGTACATTCCATAAAAAGAAAATGTACAATATTAATACTTCAGTTCTTTGATTGTTTTTGACTCACAGTTGCAGATGACTCCAGCATCTTCATGATGTCCACAGTTATGTGTTCTCCATCTATTTGTCCTGCAGTTCATCAGTGAGGACTCAGTGCCATCACAGTTTACATCATCCAACCATATTTGGCCTGTTCCTTGTCCAAAATAAGCAAAACTCTTTGCCTCTATTACATCCCCACAGCCCATCTCTCTACACACCACTGCAGCGTCTGTTAGATCCCAGTCATCATCACACACTGTTCCCCACTGCTGCTCATGAAGAACCTCCACTCGTCCAGAACAAGAGTTAGTGCCATTCATCAGTCTGATTTTGTCTATACTAGTGGGAATTGTAAAACCTATGCATGCAATAGAGTCAAATATGCAGAATATTAATGTTTAATTTGACTTATAGTTCTGAGACATTTATTGCTTTTATCGTGCTGAAAAATAACAAAATTTTTGACCAAGATTTGTTTCAGTGTATAGCGTAATGCTCTTACCCAGAAGCAGAAAGAGTTGCATGAACCACAGCATAGTGGCTAGAAATATATTAGATATGATATATTATTCATGTTGAATCTTCACACAAAACAATTATTGCTTTGTCTTATGTTCTACACTACTTTCTGAATTAAATATAATAATAATCTACTGTATTCAGCCTATAAGGTTTCAAAGCATTTTTTACAGTGTAGACAAGTAACTGTAAAAATTCTAAACATCTACTCTAAAATAAGTATTTAATTGTATAAGTGAGTTTTTCTAATTGTATTTAGTCATATTGTAATCAAATATAAATTATATTATGACAATATAAATATGATTTCTATGTTAATACCTGCTAAATGGTTCTCTTCTTCGTCTGTCTGTTTGAAAAGTGCTGTGTGACATGTACTTGTGTTTTTCTGACTGTTTTCTCTTCATGCCATATATGTAACAGTTTTGTTTAAAATAGATATCATATTTGTTAAACAAAATTACTTTGGAATTCACGTGTGGTCTGCCTGAAAAATTTGATGTGTGCCTAATTTGTTTACCAGGATGACATGAGATGATACAACAAGCCTTTGTTTGTGGAAGCTTGTTACTTTCGAAAGTCATTTTCATACTAGGGTAACCCCCCTGGGTCCTATTCGCACCTGCTCCGAGCAGGACTTGGGAGGTGGATGCACTAACAAGGAGGCTAAAGACTGCAGCCCATAATGTCAGTCAGTCACTAGCGCACCTCTTGAGATCAGGGGAGTGAGGTTAACCTGCACAGCACCTACAAGCTGACCTCTTTTACACCAGCAGTAGGTGAAGTAAACAAAAACTTTTCTCTTCTTCCACAATAAGAAGAATTTCTTAATTTCTCTAAACATTTTATAAGAGCACTAATCATCCAACATGCAGCAATTAAATCCTCTATGTGAAACAGGGCAGATAATCACAGAAAGAAGAAATAGGATCAGTCCATGATCAAAGCTGAGGCATCTGTTTTTTTTGAATGCCAATCTTCACTGAGGACATTAATACTGTTTGCTTGAGTTTGGTTCAGTTCTGTTCTGTGTGCATTTATTTGCTGTTTTGTTGTTAATTTGTGCAATAAAATGTTTGATTAAAATATTAAACAAAACAAACAAAAGAATGGTTTTGTAACAAAATAAATGCAAAAAATTTAGGCAATTATAAGGATTCTCATAAAAATAACTGCACATGAAAGGGTTTTCACACACAAACCATTAATTTTTCGCAAAGTTATGGTAAAATAAAGGCCTACAAAAAATCCTCAATTAAGAGCCGTTCGGGAGTCGAAAGAGCCGGCTCTTCTTTGGGAGCTGAGCCAAAAGAGCCGGCTCTCTGAAAAGAGCCGAACTTCCCATCACTACTTCTTACCCAGAAGCAGGAAGTGTATTAAAGGCTCCTGTAAGAGGGACTTTTATTATGAAACCGGAATTGTTATAGTACGACGTTAGGGGGCAGTGTAGTTTGATGAGCTGCCGCTGTTTGGTGTGTTCGTGTGATCTGTCCAAGCCATCAGCTGCCAGGATGATGCTTCCAGTTTATTTGTGGGGATTGTTGCAGATTTAATATCAGGGTGTTAGTCACTGACCACAAAGTAAGCCTATTTTATTTATATTTGTGTTGGCAGAGATCGCTATAGTGTTATATGCGTTTGTTCCATATAAACATGCATAGACATGTCCGGTAACGATGGTTCTTTAGTGTTTTCCGATCGGGAATATTATTTAATGTGTGATTATTCTTTATAAAGATGTAAATCAGTGTTATGATGTCTTAACAACGTGATGTTGTTCTGTTAATCTGCTACAAGACCAAACAAGTGATTAGCGTTCTGTTTATGTAAATGTTATTCATATGCACCATGATTCTATCCATATATGGGAGGTTTATGTTCATAGGGACAAATGATCACTCATGACTTATAGTTTTCTGTGAAATATCTGGTTTCCCTTCATTTAACTGTGTTTTCAGTAGAGAAATGCCAATTATGTGAATATTATGAATGCTTCGGTTTCATTATGTAACAGTAAATGTTACTATTGTTTATATATATCCTTAGTTTATTCATTTCTTTATTGTATTTATTTTTTGCAGACTATCTACGCTTTGATTGTACATCTGTGGGCCTTCCTTTTATCTACTAATACAACATTGAAAGCTAATCACCTGCCTCCTCATTATTGGTGCTCTGACCGGCACCCAGGGGGGTTTACTCATCCATTACCTGATCAGAACCTAACAGTCCTAAAGTCTCTCCAAATGTTAGTTTATTGTGGTATTATTAGTATTGGGTGTGAATGTGTTTTGTTTTGTGTTGGTGTATGGTTTTTTGTTTGATTTATTGTCTCTATAATTTTCACACAGCATTTTAACATCTATGTATGAAAAGTACATACATTTTAAAGCAAATTAATGTGGTTCTTAAATATCAGCAATCATGAATGAAAGCATGAAAGAAATAGAATATTTAAACATCTTACATAGTACTTATAATAATAATAATAATTAGAGACAAGTAATATGAATATGAAAACTAGATTAAAAAGACAAACTTGACTTGCTGACTTGATAAATTATCTTGGGAATATCTTAAATTTTTTGGAAAACATCGGTACTCTGAGATACGGTGATGCAGAGAGACAAAGAGGAGACAAATTTTTGAATAAAGTCATTATTTGTATTCTTCGTGTACAAAAAGTATTCTCGTCGCTTCATAAAATTCAGATTGAACCACTGATGGAAGATGGACTATTCTGACGATACTTTTCATACTTTTCTGGACCTTGAAAGTGCAATTTATTTGTTAGTCAATGTGACAGTCACAAGCCTCCCGGTTATATCCACAATATCTTAAATTGTGTTCCGAAGATGAACAAAGCTTTTATGGGTTTGGAATGACATAGGGGTAAGTGATTAATAAAAAAAATTTCATTTTGGGTTGGAGTATCCCTTTAACTTGATCTCACGCTGTCACAGAAACAAAGACGCTTCTGAAGAGACTGACATTTTAATAGGTTAAAGAAATCTAATAATGTGAATCATTTTTGTTAGTTTACAAATGTATTTTATTAGATACTACCAATATTTTTAATGACTTCTGGAGTAGTTGATTTATTGCTAATCAAAACCCTTGCACTTTCCCTCACTCTTTTTGTTAATTAATTGTGTAATTTGTAGGTGCTAAATTTAGAAAATGACTTTGAAGTACTTTGGTACATAAATATTGCATAAACTGAATAGAACCAAATTTTTCTAATCCCTTACTCTCAGTTTTTTTATGTTAGCCTTTATTAGGTTGGTAAATGGCACTAACTCTTGTTCCGGATGAGTGGAGGTTCTTGATGACGGTCCGTGGGGAACAGTGTGTAGTAATGGCTGGGATCTAACAGATGCTGCGGTCGTATGTAAAGAAGTGAATTGTGGGAAAATGGTTGAGGCAAAGAGTGCTGCTTATTTTGGACCAGGTGTAGGACCAGTATAGATAATGCACAGTGTACTGGGAGTGAGGCTTCACTTGTGAACGGTACATCAACAAAATGGGGAATACAGAGCTGTGAACTTCTAAAATATGCTGGAGACACGTGTAACAGTGAGTTAAAAAAAGTATTTTGCATGTTTCTTTGAAACTAGAGTTCAGAGAAAAATGTAAATTCTATAATTACTTATTATTTAGGCCTACTCATGCCTTTCCAAACCATACAGTATGTGGTTATTTTTTATGTAATATATAATTTAACTATTTTACTAAGAATGAAAAATATTTCTAAACCATCTATTCATCTTCATTCTGACAATTACTAAAACATTAAAATCAAAAGTTCTGTTAATATTATTTTATGATCCTCAGTTAATATGAACTAACAATGAGCAGTTCACTTTAAAAAAATAAAGGTTCTTTATTGGCATTACATGAAGAACATTTACAGAAACTTTACATTCTACAAAAGAAGGGTGGGCTGGCAGATATCCTGGGCAGGCTTTTTTTTTTATTAATTTTTTTGGGGGGGTCCCCCTGAGGAATATTGCAGGGGTTAAAGTCTAGATATTTATACTATTGATATATTAACTATATTATATACACTTAAAAAAGAGCAATCTCATGTATTTTCACAATTAAATAAAAAATTTTTTTATTGAATAGTAAATAAGAAAAAGAAAAGAACAAAACCTGATGCTTACCTAGAGACAACATACAGAACTACCACATTTTGCTATAAGTTTGATTGCATAATTGCTGTTAATAGTGTTAATCGTCTGTTTGTTTACGTCTTTTATTGATTTTTCCGAACATTTCTGCCATATGCCAATAGTGTTGCTATTTTAATTTTAAGGTGGACAAGCCTCTGGAACAGCTGGGGATGAATTTAGTGGGGAAAGTCACCAGGACCAACAATGTAAATGAGTACATTTATTGACTATTACACAAAATAGCCTATGCTATTCTGACTAAATATAAAGCAGTTGTGTACTGCATTAATTTATTTTACAGGTTTGGGGCACCAAAGATAATTCTTACTGACCAAGGCACATAGTCTGTTAACCAGGTTTGTATTTTTTAGAATGAAGGGAAAAAATAAAATAATAATCAGTATCAATGAAAATTTTCATGTATGCATAGGGTTCTGATTTGTACACAACATTTATGGTTCATTGTATATTTATTCAATTCAAGTTTTCAATTCAAGTTTATTTGTATAGCGCTTTTTACGATACAAATCATTGCAAAGCAACTTTACAGAAAATTAAGTTTCTACAATATTTAGTAGTAGCTTATCAGTGATGACTGTCAGTTTATGTGCATATGGCAGAAATGTTCAGAAAAATCAATAAAAGACGTAAACAAACAGATGATTAACACCATTAACAGCAATTATGCAATCAAACTTATAGCAAAATGTGGTAGTTCTGTATGTTGTCTCTGGGTTAACATCATCTGAGGTCCTCTGAGGGGTTGGCATCATCTCTTCTCAGGTGTTCTGGATCCAGACTGGAGCTTGTGATGTAAATCCCGTGGCAAAACAGAGAAACAAATAGAGACATAATTAGCGTAGCTGCTTTTCTGGTGTTCCAGCAAATTGTTATTTTAACCCAAGCTAAAGAATAATAATGCGCATTTGATCAGATATAACTGCAGTCCAAAATTATGAGATGCATTATTTGAATGCTTGGCCAAAGAGGTGTGTTTTTAATCTAGATTTAAACAGAGGAAGTGTGTCTGAACATTTATTTTAATGTATGTTTTGCACACACCTCACACAATAATTTTTTATGCTTTCAGTGCACACATAAATACAACAACAGCAAGGCATATAATAAAAAAATAAAAATAAATGAGCATAAATGAATAAGTATACGACAGTATAAAACAGAATAGCCAAAGCCTTAAGCATCACATTGAAATCGGTAATAAATATGATTGGAAAAAATAAACGGAAATAAATTTGAATTACAAATTAAAGTTGAAAAACCTCTCGTATTAAAACTTGTAAAGGGAAACAGACATTCCGAGGTGAACAGAATCTGCACACACACACACACATAACAAAACACACCAGTTCCAGCATTGCTAACTTGACAGCACAGTTGGTACATTAACAAAGCAAAATACAGTGAACCAAACATCAGCGCGCACGCATCTGTGTCACCGTTGGAACTGAAGTACACAATTTATAATTTACATAATAAATAATAGTTTAGCATTCAGATACGTTTCACCGCAAATATGGAAATATTATGGAATATTTGGATTTGTGCCGAATGAGAGAGGTAGGATAACGAGCACAAAGCTCCATTTCGCAAACAGTTGAGTGCACAAGCCTATACAATATACTCCTTTGTCGGTCTGTGAGAGACAGCACATGGTCACATGTCATCACCAGACAACTGTTCTCTGCTGAAGCTTGTTTGTAAGCTTTCATTTTAGCATCGAAGTCAGGCAGCAGGCTATTTCTAAATGTCTCATCATAATTTTTTGCATTTGGTTTTAAGATTACATTGTGAGATCAAAAGATCGTGTTTGCACTTAAAGCACTTCTGATTTGGCTTCAGCCAGCACCACACTTGATCTTGATAGCACACTGGTTGAAGTAGTGCTGCACAATGTTGCAAAAGGGGCAGTACCTTTTTGGTTTCTCCTTCTTGATTGCTGTAGCACTTGATTGTTTACTTTGCTCTCCACCGCATAAGACAGTGGCGAATTGGTGAGTTGGCTTTGGGTTCCTGTGCTGGTCTCTCTGTGGCTGAGAGTAGACTCTGCTTGGACTACTGACATACTGTGACTCGTACTCTTGTATTCTGAGCTCATATTCAAGCCAGTCACTAAGATCTAGCAGTGTTGACTGTTGTTTGAATGGGATGAACAAACCTTCTGAAGTCATGAGGCAGTTTGGCAAGAACACGTGAAACATGCGACCTGTTTTTCAGTTCTATCCGTCCTTTCGCTCCAAGCCAGCATTCCAAAAAATGCATGCACTTTGAGGGCATATCGTCAGAAAGATTTAATGTTACCACTCTTGATTTTTGGGCCATCCATCAATTCTGCAATACTTTGTAGTGCGAGTTGATGTGGTTGACGATAAAGTGCAGTTAGAGACCCATAGTGTTGGTATATGGATAACTGCTGTTGACAAATGACTCGCGATGAGCAAGGCATGCTCTTGTTTCAGATGATCAGTATTTGGAATTTGAAATGTTCTGTAGCCTCAGCAGGTAGCAAATTCTCCAGTGCAATTTTGAGTCGTGCAAACTCTTTAGGATCCTCACTACAGAAATTAGGAATAGTGAGGATCGGAACATGGTATTGAGGGCTTGACGTAAGGGTTCTGGTTACTTACTGTACATTCATTCCTTATTTATTTATTTACTTATTTTTTGTATCTTCCAGGTGCCATAGATTTATTTCGTTACACAATGAACAGGTAAAGCAGGGACCATTATAAAACTTCCTTGTGCTTATTTATTCAGAAAAAAGTTTTGCATAAACCTTTGAAATGTCAGTTGTGTATTGAACTATATATAAACACGTCAAACAGGACAAACAGGTTCATGTTGCACATTCATGTTTAAAATAATTTTTTGTAAGATACAGTACTCATTTTTAAATGCTCACCACTATAAATGTAAATATTCACACCATCTTAATTTTTCAGGTTAGTTTGTTTATAAAATGCGGTTGTCACTTCTATAAATAAATATATTAACCATTAAATGATAACATATAAGTTGTGTATGGAAACCAATCATTTTATACAATTAATGGTAGGATCAGATTTACTTGTAGTCAAACTTGAAAGCTGTGATTAATGTATCAATGTTTATACTAGCGCACATTAATCCAACTATATAACAGCAAACAAAGGGGTTTATACGTTTTTCTCACAATATTAAGGATTTGTATTATTTTTCCCAACTTTCTGAAACACTTCTCCATTAGATTGCGTCCTCCACTGCAGGATAAAAGGTCCAGAGTCTTTTAATATCTCTTTCATCTGTAAAAAATAAAAAATAAAGAAAAATGTATTAAATACAAAAATAACAGTAGATACACAGCTACAGTGTGAGATGAGCTGTTGTTCTCTGTGACCTTTTATCATGCGCTCACCTTTTCCAAAATCTCCATCTTTTTTCTTTTGTCATTTAGGTCAGTTTTTGGATCAACATTAAATTGAAGCCTTATGGCTATTTTTTCCCTGATTTCTGAAAAAAGAAAGATGTAAAGATGATTTTTATAATGATGTAAATGCTGGAACCATTTCAGTGAACCTAAACAGAACAATAACAAACATGTAGGAATGAAGGACCTATTCAACAGTATAATGGGGAGTTTTCCTAAGCTGTAACCTATTTTTGCACATTACATTATAGATAGAGCAGCAGTAGTTATGTTTCTATTAATTATGGATTCACGAAGCATGCAGGTTTTGTGTTTTGTTGTACGATCTCATTTGCCAGATGAAGTTGCTTTATAGAGTAGATGCTGCATATGTGTGTGACTGAAATTAAAACTTAACACATTCCAGCTGAAATTTCACTGATCTGTTGCCACTCCTTACTTGTGTAAATGTGCCGAAAATTCAAATGTGGTAGTTACTCAGGTAGGCAAATCTTTTTTGACTTACGTTTACAGATGACTCCAGCATCGTGTTGATGGTTACAGCTGTGTATTCCCCATCCATTTGATGAACAGGTTTTCAGTGTAGATTCATTCCCAGCACATTGTACGTCATCCATCCATATTGGTCCTGATCCCTGGCCGAAATAAGCAGCACTTTTTGCCTCTATAGCATCCCCACAACTCGTCTCTGTACACACCACTGCAGCATCTGTTAGATCCCAGCCATCATCACACACTGTTCCCCATGTTCCATTATGAAGAACCTCCACTCGTCCAGAGCACTTGTTGTCTCCATTCACTAACCTGACAGCTATTATCCACATAAATAATATATATAAAAAAAAACTTTTTTTTTAATTAATTTCTTCTATTTAGTTCATTCCATAAAAAGAAAATGTACAATATTAATACTTCAGTTCTTTGATTGTTTTTGACTCACAGTTGCAGATGACTCCAGCATCTTCATGATGTCTACAGTTATGTGTTCCCCATCCACGTGTCCTACAGTTCATCAGTGAGGACTCAGTGCCATTACACTTTACATCATCAAACCATATTTGTCCTGTTCCTTGTCCAAAATAAGCAGCACTCTTTGCCTCGATCGCATCCCCACAGCCCATCTCTCTACACACCACTGTAGCATCTTTTAGATCCCAGCCATCATCACACACTGTTCCCCATGTTCCATTATAAAGAACTTCCACTCGTCCAGAACAAGAGCCTCCACTTACCAATCTGATTCCAGTAGTGACATTTATGGAGCCTGTATGTTAGATCACCACAGATGCACATTCATTTTAATATGAGCCCTTAATTTAAAAGATATTATTGGTACAACGACAGACACACAACAGAGTTTTGTCAGTGCATCGGTCTCCTTACCCAGAAGCAAAAAGAGTTGCATGGACCACATCATATTGGCTGCAAATATATTTCATATGATATTAGATATGAAATACTTTCATACAAAGCATTTTAACTTCATCTTGATGCTCTTATTTATTAAAGAGATGTACATGCATTTTAAAGCAAATTCACTGTGGTTCTATTATTAGCAATCATGAATGAAAGCATGAAAAAAATTTAGTATTTAAACATTTTCAATAGTACTACTAATGTATCGTGTTTTTATTTTATCGTTGAATTTCATATAATAGGCGGTAAGCATTTAAAATAAAAAAGGTACAAGTATGGATTTAGTGTAGAGGCAAGCAATATTATTAAAAGTAAGTTAAAATGTTTGTCAAGACAAATTTTATGTCCACTTGAGAATGTTTAAAAAGTAGATTGAAGATAATAAATAAATAAATAATAATTGAAACACCCTCTATAATCTCACTTGAACACTACTTATGCTAAATGCATAAGAAAACACTCATTATATAAATATATATATATATATATATATATATATATATATATATATATATATATATATAGATATATATATATATATATATATATATATGTGCAAATGTTTTTAAGGTAATACCTGACAAGATGGTCGTCTGTAGCTTCTTCTTATGGGATTTAGGTACCTAGTCTATTTAAACAGTGGACGTGTGATAGTTATGTGGGCTGCTTTCCTCTTGTTCATACTTGACTGCAGCTACTACTTAGCCTGAACACCGTCCACACTAATTCATATAAATGTGAATTTACACATGTGTGTGGATTTTTATCTGCCAAGTAAATAACACTGAAATCCACATTTGATAAACAAAACATCTAGGAATTCTAAAAGGTTTTGCTGAATTCTACAGTGCTGCACATATTCAAATTATTATTTCAACCTGAACAATATGCGCACCTCCGATTCAAATTCTCTTAAGGGAAATTCTGTAGAATGTAATTTTTTTACAGGGACATAAAATTAGTCAAGTCTGCTTTTTTTGTCAATTCTTCCACAGGTACAGTACATACATACAGAGAATTGAAATTGCTTTACTCTCAGACCCTTGGTGCATACAGATAACACTAACAGTAGAACATTAAATACAGATAATAAAATATAAAGTGTAAATATACAAAGTGCATGTATAAAGAAAGGTAATTTAAGTAGCACAATGTGTAAGGTAGATGGAAGATAGTGTGAGATAGAGTAAAGTAAACAGTGTAGATATAATGATTGTAGTGCAAAAGAGCTTATTCAGTCTGATTAAAGTGTCAAAAATCTCAGAAAGCAGTTCTTTATTTAAACTGACAGAAGAGGTAGTTGAATGAGGTAGTTGAATGAGGTCAGTTAACTGCTGAATGAGGTAGTGAGCAGACCAATGCTGTACAAAGTGTCTGTTTTGCAATTTTGTTCAGAGGAAAAGTCTGATTTGTGAAATAAAAAGAAATACAGAAATTACCTTTAATTATTTAGGCTTCCATAGTTCTCTGCATTTGTAAATATTAACCAGAAAATGTATTTCTATGCAAACATAAAAGGATGAACAAAAACAATATCAATGAAACAATTCAGACATTTTCTTCAGAATTTCAGGGGGAAAATTCTGAAATGTGAGAGATAAACTGTGAAAATTGTGAGAAAACAAACAAGCTTCCATAGAGGGCTGATGTACTGTATGGGTTTGGACATGTACACACCTCTGCAGATGATTCCTGCATCATATGCATGAATGCATTGATGGTTTCCCCACCCACCAAACTGGCATTTCCTCAGGTTTGACTCGTCACCTTTGCATCTGAGTGAATCCATCCATATCGGCCCACCACTGGGCCCAAAATAGGCACTTGCCAAGGGCTGTGCATTCCCACCACAGCCCAGCTCTTTACAGAGCACTAAACCATCTGCAATATCCCAGCTGTTGTGGCACACTGTTCCCCACTGGCCCTCATGATACACCTGCGCTGTGCCCTGACACACGTTGTTCGTATTCAACAACCGTACCTCTAGAAAGAAGTCAGAAGAGTTCCTGATCCGTCTCTATACATACAGACTATGATAATTCAATGTATTTGCAATGGAATTTAATGACTGAATGTAATTGTAAAAATGCCCAGTAGGGTTGCATGATTCATCAAAATAAAACCAAAATTGTGATATGGATTGGTGCAATTATCAAATCACAAAGGCTGTGATTTAAATAAACATATGTGTTGCATGTTTCAAAATGAAGCACAGCACTGTGTTCATTTACACATAAGCACATTATAATTGTAAAATGTTTTTGAAATGTATTATTATTATTATTATTTTCTTTACATTGAAATATTAGTCAGTGTTATTTTAGTATCACTGAGATATTATTATAGCTAATGATAATAATATGTAATTAGTTTTTATTTTTACAATTTCTGTTTTCATTTTAATCAAAGTTCAATTTTCAGTGGTTTTGCTGTTTTTGTCATTTTTTGTTCTTTTCTCTCTTTTTTTTGAGTACCTGCATATTTTTATTATTTTTCATAATATTTTTTTATTTTACTATTTCAGTTGTAGTATTAGTTATTTTATGTAAACTGAAGTTAAACGCAATGAAAATGAAAATGTTGCTTTGGCAACTAACAGAAATAAAGTAATCTTAAGTTTTTTTCTATTTTATTTTATTTCAGTTAAAGTTCATTTCACACAATGTAAACGTAAAAGGTTTTTTTAAAGTTTTACTTTTAGTTAACTATAATAACCCTGATTACATTAGTAAAGTTTCTATTTTTGTAATTTCTTATTTTTCTTCTTCTTTGTATAGCCATATCGATACATAATCACAATTTTTGTCAAGTCACAATTAAATTTTCCCCGCAAACCTTGCAGCCCTAATTCCTAGTGTATTTTGTGGATTTTTTAATGACAATTTTCTTGTTATAAACGTTTACTACAGGGGTCTATAGAAGTTGTATGTTATAATTTGCACCAAATCCAGTAGCAATTTATAATATTGAATAATTGTCAGAGTAAAATTAAAACAACCTAATTAAAATGATAAACTCATACATGGATATATATTTTGGAAACATCTATACATGTAAAGTAAGAAAATGCTGTCAGGAAGTTCACCTCGGCAGGCGACCCCAGCATCGTTTGCATGCTCACAGTTGTGTACTCCCCATCCGTTTGACCTGCAATTCTTCAACGTCAACTCAATGCCTTGTACATTTCACATTATCCATCCACATCAGTCCAATACCGCTTCCGTACTCACCTTTGTTTACCTCTACCAGACTTCCACAGCCCAGCTCTCTACAGACAACTACAGCGTCAGTCATGTCCCAGCTGTCACCACAAACAGTTCCCCACTGGTTGTTTCTGAGAACCTCCACCCTTCCAGAACAAATGCTCTCTCCATCTACCAATCTCACTTCTGAGAGACAGAGTAAGAGACCACATCTCAGATGACATGCATGTAAGAATAACTGTATATACATATATACTGTACTGTATACATACTGTACTGTATACTCTCCAAAATGGCAGAAGACGTAACTCGGGGAGAAGAATGGTTGAGTAAATTGTTGTTTTTGTGTCCTTTGCACAAAAAAAATATTCTTGTAGCATCGCAAAACTGAAGTTGAGCCACTGATGTCACATGGACTGTTTTACTGATGTATTTACTACTTTTCTGGATCTGGGAACATTTCAGTTGCATTGCTGTCTATGGAGGGTCAGAAAGCTCTCCGATTTCATCAAAAATATCTTAATCTGTGTTTGGAACGACATGATGGTGAGTAATTAATGACATAATTTTCATTTTGGGTTGAACTAACCTGTTAAACACCTCAATCAGTCCAATTGAGCTCAATGCGAATTAAATTTCGGATTGAGCTATTGAGCCATCAATCTTATTGAAAACCCTTCATGTATATATCAAGTATGTGAACTTAACATGTTCCTAAATGTCTGCAAACACATGGTATTTTTATGCTGTAGCACAGTCAAAATCACCTTTAAGTTACCATTGGGTTTTACAATGTGTAAACAGAACTTTCAGAATCTGAAACTGGATTGGATTCATTCATGTTGACAGAAATTAGTGCATGTAAACATACCCCGTGTATTTCTTTGCTTTTATTTTGGGTTCAGGTGATTGTACCTGAGCAAGTGACTCCAGCATCATCTGCATGTGTGCAATTGGTCACTCCCCAACACACAATCTTTCAGCAAACTCTCACGACCAGTGCAGCTGACGCCATCCATCCATACTGGACCTGCTCCCTTCCCATAAATAAGCATTGTAGTATGAGGCTACTGGGCTTCCACAGCCACGTTCTTTACACACCACCACTGGGTCCAGAAGATCCCAGGTGGTGTCGCAGACCATTCCCCACTGTCACAACTCCCAGATCACATGCCGCTGCCACCTTGTAACCTAAGGATGGCTAAATTAAAAGTTCCATAAGTTCTTTCACTCTTAAGAATAAACATTCCTTTTCACTGTAAAAAAAAAACCTTAAAGGCTCTTTATTGAATTATATAGTTCCACAAAGAACCTTTAACACCCATGGACCCTTAAAAGGTTCTTTATAGTGGAAAGTTCTTTAGATTTTTGAGATTTTCTTCATATTATGAAAAATGGAAATTTTTAAATGATTGTTAAGGACGGTTCTTTGGGGAACTTCAAAACACTTCTACGGCATCAAACTTTTATGGAACCTTTGTTTATTAAGAGTGTTAGCATTAACGGTTTCATGAAGATTCTTTAGATTATTAAAATTTTCTTCACTCAGACTGTTCACTGAAAGGTTCTTCGTGAAACCCAAAATGCTACAAAGCCCCAGTCGCTGTCCTTGTAAATTTTGACCCTTCTGGAACAGGCATTAGTACCGTCCAACAACCTCACCGACACGTCACTGATCACACTGGTTTTACTGATGAGTGCATTTTCTACACTGTCTGTTTGAAAAACACAGAAGGTTGAGGGGAGTGTGTTAATTATTAAACGATGGGGTCCAGGTAAAGCCTAAATGTCCCACAAGGATAAATTGTAAAACCTGTTTTTTTTTTTGTTTTTTTTTGTATACAATTCATTGTCATTGTATGTCTGTTTCTCACCTAGAAGCAGAATGATGCTCAAAAAGTACAGCATAGTTACTGAAAAAAATTTTTTATCAATAAGCAACAAAAACTGAAAAATAACGATGAAAATTCACTACTAATGCTCAATGATAAATGAAATTGTGATTTAAAAGTTGTTTTAATTTAAACAAAATGCTCACATAAAAACAGCTCAGTTTTATAATTGATCTTACTATTATATGTATATTTGTGTAATTCTTTAGGTTTTAATGAAAATGGGATCTTTATGTTTGATAATTCAATGATAATTGTCTGTTATTATACTGCATTTAACTAGTTTAAAATATTGGTTATATTGTTTTGTTTTGTTTTGTGCCCCATTTTTGCAAGACCACTTCTTACAATACATCAAAACTAAATTAATTAAAATTATTTTTTTTAATGCTCCTACAGCTATAGGCCTGCAGTATGGCTTCATACATTCAGTTTATTTAATTTAATTTAATTTGACATGTATATTTTGCCTGTTATATAATTATTTAAATTATCTTAAATGATTTCTCTAACATACATATGCCCTTTGATCGTAAAAAGAGACTCAAAATCGTGATTATTTTTCACTTGTGTTCTGGTGACTCCATTCAACAAGCTAAAAGTAGATCACGATCAGCCATTACCTGAAAACAATCAAGAAATAATTAATAAGGTGTTAAAACCTTTAGTTGTGACTCTCCTGCTCTTCATCATGCAGTCCTTGAGAATGAGTGAACTTGTGTTATAGAGATAAGAGACCTATATTGAAAGAAAGCAGCATTAACCCCCCCCCACCCCCCCCCCCCCCCCCCCCCCCCCCCCCCTCCACTGACTGACCCCAGCTGTTATTCACACACAGTGTAAGAAAGAAATATGCTCACAATAATCCAATGGACCTGGTTCTGAAGTCTTAAGAGCAAGTTCGACACATTTGGCAATCAAATCTTGATTTAGCTATTCAAATAAGCTAAGAAGAGCAATGAGTGGCTTGCGATGCAAAGGAGCATCTTAAAGGAACATTTGGAGGATGGAAACATACTGTACATGTGAATGTACAAATGTTTGCCAATGTTTTAAAACGTCTTTCTTTTGTAACACTGTATCTGCTAAGCTGTCATTTAACTCTATACTGTATATTTTCTCAAAGATAAATGCAGTCCCATAAAAAAACAACAAAGTAAATTTTCTATATATAAAATTCAAATATATTTATACTTTTTTATATAGGTTTTGTTTTTTATTTGTATTGACTTTAAATAAATAAATTTAATTTTTTTTTATTTGAGATCTGTTTTTGCTATGTGTTTTAAGTATAGGCAGTGCAAATCACAGCTTGACATACATTTGTCTTGGTTTTTGCTTTTCGTACAATGTACATAAAGGACTGAACACTTGGCAAACAGAAGAAGACCGAGACTGCCTGTAACAACTGAGCTCTCAAACATTAAAATTCAGCTGACGAAGGTTTGCATAATGGTGCCATAAGAATGTTCGAGTAAGATCTGTGTGCATTAAAAAGGATCATACTATGAAAAATGCTATTTTAAAATGCAGTTTTAAAAATGTTAGCAAATAATATTCCAGAATATTGCTCCATTTAACTAAGAAAGTTGGAAATTCCTAAGAAAGATGCGGTACTTTAATTTCCCTTGATGTTGATGTTTTAACTCGGAAACTTCCTAAATTTCCTAACATTAATTTTGCTAGTTTGCTATAAAGGTGTATGACATCACACAAATGTGGAGGCTTCCAGAAAGATACAAATAAATTATCATTACCATTCAGGTTTAAGCCAATGTAGATAAGGTAAGCAGTCTTCTCTATTTAAGATGGCACAGCTGGCCTACATCGACACATATGCAAGCATTGTCATTGTTCCTTTTTACATCCTATTTACATTACATTTACAAGATAAGAACAGACTGTAACACTAGGATATTGCATGCTGTATTGTGAAAATAAATACTACAAATGTAGTTAAACACACACACACACACACACACACACACACACACACACACACAATACAGTTCATTTTAAACAGCAGTTTACTGTATTGTTGCCAATATAGGCTACCTCATGACAGCAACATGTTTAATTAAGTGGCATCCAGTTATATAAATAATTAAATACTGATTAAAATCTTAATGTTTTGCAGTCCAAACAAATACTGAAAATAAACACATTTTAAATCCGTGCACGATTCAAGCTCGATTGCCTGTAAAATAAAATAAAAATTGTAATTCACACAATACACCACAGGATGGGGTTGCGTTAGTTTGACAACATGCAGTGCAATTTATTTTTTAATTTTTTTATGTAATAATCTTTCGTAGAGTTTAATGTTTAATCAGTGCTAAATAATTTAACACAAAGGTTCCCTCTGACTCGAGTTGTCTACTTGACAAATAAGTTGCATCAGTAATACACACAATTCACCACGGGAGGGCGCCTGGAAATAAAAACAAATCACGTTTGTCTTTATTTTAATCAGTTTGCAGAGATATTTTTTAATATTAAAAATGTTTGATACACAGAATAATCAGTATTTTAAATTTAAATGAATAAATATATATATATAATTTATTTATTTTTACAAATCTTGACATAAAACGCAACAATTTACAAGAGAATACAAGTCAATACAGAGTAAAAAATGTTTTATTCAGTTTAAATATACAAGAATTTTAATAAC
This sequence comes from Cyprinus carpio, assembly GCF_018340385.1. Lineage (NCBI taxonomy): Eukaryota > Metazoa > Chordata > Actinopteri > Cypriniformes > Cyprinidae > Cyprinus > Cyprinus carpio. The sequence goes on along the minus strand of NC_056600.1, from coordinate 4,694,557 downwards.
AGAGATGTTTTGAGGTATTGTACCATATTATTTTTACTCAGTTTACAGATGTAAAGTGCACAGAACAATCATTAATTTGCTAATTTTGAAATGATAAAACAAAAAATGTATATAATATTTTAATAAAAAATAATTAATTTCTTCTGATTTGAGTTGTAGCCGTACAAATAAAATATTACAAATAAGGACGGCCACAGGACAGCACACTTTGTGTTAATAATATATGAACTGGCACTTCCACATTCAGGCTCCTGGTGTTGTTGTTGTTTTTGTTTTGCTTGTTCTCAGGCAAAACCAGGTAAAATAAAGCATTTGACTCATATTTTTTACTATTTTGTCTTAATTATTTTAAACTTGGATTTTAGCCTGGATTTTCCACAGGAGAGTTTAAGTTCAGTCTCAATTCGCAGCTCTGTATTTCACACACACACACACACAAAAGGAATTCACCACAGGAGGGCGCAACCCATTTCTGCCCATTAGAATTGATTTTGTATAATTTGTTTATCTTAGTTTTTATGCATTACTGAGCACCTCATTTTGATACATTTTTAAAATTGTTGATTGTTATTGTTATATTGTATATTCCATCTTCCCGGCATTACTTGTTTTGCATAAAATGCTTTGTCAATATTGTATGTAAACATGTACTGTATGTCAATAAAGTACTTTTAATTTAAATCGATTTGCAGTGGTGCACTTCACAGGGACAACCTGTTTAAGTTAATTGGAACTAATTATATCCTTATAAAACAACATTTCTTTTTTGGGGGAACAATGATAATGTAAGCATGTCAAGAAAGTATATTTAAATTGATTTGCAGTGCTGTAATTCACAAATATCATCATTTTAGGTCTTCTAACTTTCTTGCTAATAAATGTTTTATTTTTAACAGAAGAGAGGGCGAATATTTTTGTTGTTCATACTGAAATGTGTTGTGCTCTCACCCGCTTGCAGAGGTTTAGTGCATTTATTAGTCCACTTTAGGGCTTGATTGGTTTTAGTGCATTTATTAGACTCGATTTGTAGTGATTTTATTCACAAAACTGCCACTAGAGTGTGTGGGTGTTTAGGGAATAGTGAGAATAACACTATATGGGGAGGCTGCAGACCTATGACCTACTGTAAAATGTATTATTTATAATTTATTTATAAACTGTTTTTATTATACAGGAGACTGACTGAATATGATGTTGTGAATTTATATTATGGCTATATTTAGATATTAACCATATTTAGGCCAGATTAGACATACAGTACTGTGTATTCATTTGCATCCTAAATGAAATTATCAGCTGAGCAATAATTCACTTGGTCGTCATAAAGCTACAAAACATGTAAGTACAAAGCATTTTATGGAAGACAGTAAACACCACTTGTAACCCTTTTTCGAATAAAATTCCAAGGGTCATTTAAAAGAAAGAGAAAGTGTTGTTGTTCACAAAAAATTTATTAACAACATTTAACTGATTTCTTCCTGTAGATTTGCATGACTCCTGTAAAACTCTCCTATGGCTTGCCAGACCTCTTCTTTAATTGTTTTTTTATCCTTTGCTGTCAAAGTGCTCCCGCTCACTGATCTTAAAATGAAATAAAGCAAAAGTTGCATAGTGGTAGAAACAATGGTTAATTAGAAATATTTCCTTTATAGGGATCCTTACAGTACCCTTGCGTCAATGACAGGTCCTCGCGCAGGAATTCAGCCTCCTGTCCTCCTACATAAGAAAGTCCGGGTAACATGTTCCTAAACAATCAGCACGATCCAAAAGAAAAGATGGACAACCAGAGAAAGAAATTGAGATTCTATCACTGGCACCCAATAAGCCAAGCATCATTTTGCATGTTTAGTTTTTTGTTGTTGTTGTTTTTTTTTTTTTACACAACAAAAATCAAAAGTGCCTTTCATATTAAGCCACAAAACTATTATTTTTAAGCGCAATGGTCTAACATTATGGATAAACGACTATATTGACATTAAAAACCATGTGAATATGAACACCATGCAGAGCACAATCCTAACACATTAGATCCTACCTCTGAACAAAAAGGACATCCATAATAAAATCTGATCTGGTCACTGTGGTGTGTGTGGGGTGTACTGTCAGAATTGAGTCAGTGTGAGTGTAGATAATATCCATTTGTTTCCTGATCTTCAATGAACAATGGCACAGGCACTTTCTTATGGAACACTTGGAAAAAGTGTCAAGCCACTGTGATTTTTTGTCCACTGATGATGGACTGGGCAGAGTAAAATTGAAAATGGCTTAAAAACATTTCCATGTGTGTAAGTTGTTTATTTACTGTCCAAGCTATTGGTTTAGAATGCAGTAAAAAATGCATTCTTGATGCCCTTGTAACCTGAATGTGGGGTTATCGGTTTCCTCTTGCCCCAGATGAAGTCCACCAGAGCCTGTTGGATAACTTTCGGTGTGTCCTACTGGCAACAACATGTTGTGGTAGGTCACTGTGTTAGTCCTGGAAAATCCTGTAAAGTGGTCGTCCTGTCCCCATGTTCAGTCAGGCATCTTGCCTCCTCTGTCACAGTGCAACACACCTTTTCCCATGTTCTTCCTTTTTAAAAAGAAAACAAAATCTACCATTGTTTGGCCCCCAATAGGACACCCTCTTGTTGTGGACAATAAACAGGCTGCAATGATAATTTAATGTATAATTAAGAACTCTACATATAACCAATGTATAATGTATAAATAATTAGTAAACCTGTAATGCCTCAGTTTGGTCAATTATTTCTACTGACAAGAAAGGAACAAAGAATGAAACACCAAACTGAGATGTAAAGAAAAACTATAAACATACCCCTCTGTCTCAAACCGCTCAATTAGACGTAGACACCACCACTCCCTGATTGCAGGCATGTCAAGCTAAACAGAATTGTAATGCCACAGGATTAGTATTTAAGTTGTATTGTTAGAATTTAATGACCAGCATAAACTTTATAACAACCTTCCAAGGAAGAAAATAGAAAAGCTCACCGAAGTAAAATTGAATGGAGTGTTTCAGCACAGTGTAAAGGGCATACTGAAAAAGAGTAAAAATTAATTTCCAGAAAAACAAAAAAAAGACTGGCTCATATCAAGTACTTTTGCCTCTCGAAATAAATTATTGACCCATCTTTTGAATTGATATCGCATCAATCGTTTATAAATAATAAATGTTGCATCATTACAATACAATCAACAACAATAACTTATTTACATACCTCATTTCGTATCGCTTCAAAAAATGTCTGCCGCTATCATACAGATATGGTCTGCTGTTTTGATGACTAGGCTCATATACTAATATACAGCCTCCCCCTACTGGACGCATGAGGAACAACAGGGGCGTAAAACTGCTTGGGGCCTATATCTACCGGCTCCAGGTCTGCAGCCTCCCCATGTAGGATTTAAAGGCAAGGGACGATTTCTAGACAATATAAAAAAAGCGGGCAGGTAAGATACGTTACACTGTATATACGACCAGTCAAACGTTTTTGGACAGCAAACTTTTTAATGTTTTTAAAATGATTCTCTGCTGCTCACCAAGCCTGCATTTATTTGATCCAAAATACAGCAAAAGCAATAATATTGTGAAATATTTTTACAATTTAAAATAACTGCTTTCTATTTGAATATATTTTAAAATGTAATTTATTCCTGTTTTCAAAGCTGAATTTTACTATTGTTTATATATATATAAGTAAGTGAGAGAGAGAGAGAGAGAGAGAGAGTGTGTGTGTGTGTGTGTGTGTGTGTGTGTGTGTGTGTGTGTGTGTCACTGTCGCTTTATGATGATTCAAATCCCAAGATGAATCATCATCCCTGTTTTCTGACTCATGGTCAGTTTTGATTTTAAACATGAGAAATAAATGTGATGGCATAAAATTAAAAAACAGCTATCATATGCTGACCATTTAAGAGATTTGCATTAAATGAATCACCTCTTGTGATAAACTGGATCTTCACAATTTAGTAATTTCTCTTTGTGGATCATTTAGTGTGTGGGGAAATATGACACAAAACTAAAACTGCAGACAGAGATATGTTACACAAGGTTATGGTTATTTAATTCTCTTTATAATTTATTAAAGACTCTTACGTCAATTTTCCGCATTCACTTACAGTGCAGTCTGTACAAGTACAACAAATCAGTGTACATATAAAAAATGTGATGGTGCTGTATTTGGCATGGATCATCATAGGTAGTTTCATTTACACAGCACCTTAGTTTAATACAAAACAATGAGAATATAAAAAATAAGAAATGATATTGCAAGATAAACCCTGTAAAACAAACATGAATAAACAGTGAGGTGCTGTCTGTGACACTGTTTTGATGGAGAGAGCACATACGTTTCATACAGTGCTAATCTCAGAAGAGAATGACGCATGTAACCAGGAGATGAAACGAAGTGTTAAAAACCAGCACCATTTAGTGAGCGTCATGCTTAGTGTGGGTGACGGTGCAGTCACCAAGGACACTTTGAATATGTGTATTGTGCTGCTCAGGGGTCTTTTGTGTGATGTGCAGTGCTACATGGGGACAAAAAGTGGTGACTCACTGCTTTCTTGAGAACATGCTACAGGAAAAAAATAATAATAATTAATTAATTTTAAACACATCAACTCCACACTGCCACTTTTTAAGAGAGACCCTGCCTCAGGTTGTACCTCACAACCTCATGAAGTGTTCATATTTACATAAATATTAAAAATTTTCACAGTTAGACATAGTGAGTGACCATATAAATAAATCTTGATCATTTCAGAATACTACATATGTCAGAATACTGTTATTATACATAAAGTGTGCTTCAGGTATTAGAGAAGATATCATTCTTGCAATACATACACAGATATATTTGTGTTTATACCCAAAGCATCAAATGCTTTTACACAGAATAAGGAAGACCGCATTCCATATTTACACACATATATATCTCTATTTACAAGAATTCATTACAGAACAGAAACGTCAGACCCTCAGTGCTGAGTATCTGCGTGATCCCACAGTAATTGTGTCAGTTTAATAAGAAGCAAAAGTCCCGTAATAATCACAGCGGGATCACTGGGCTTGCAGCAGACCTTCCCACTGAATAGGTTGGGAGAAAACCTCTCTTTCAAGCCACATCTCGTAGCTGTAATGGAAGTCTTCGGGCAGGTCGACACGCTGTCCTAAAACGCTTTGGAGGCAGTTGTCTACTGGTGTAAAATCACTGTTCTGATTCTTATCGTAACGGCGTGTGTTGAATTTCTCGATGCACTCACGTAGTGCACACTCCTCCGCCTGGAAATCCCACGGCCGAGCGTCAATATCTGGCAAAAGAGAATGAAAAATAGGAGCATGTTTTACATCTGAGAACAACTACAATAGCTGTGTCCCAATTCAGGGGCTGCATCCTTCGAAGGTCGTAACAAACATTGTTCAATGGTTAGTCGGGCCGCAAGGGATCCATTTGTCATATCTTTCATGGCCTGGGAATTAAAAGATGCATTTCGAGGCTGCATGTAAAGGAGCCTCCAACAAGCCTTTGTCACACTGCTGTGAAACATTTGGTCTTTAAATGCAGCCTCTAAAGGTGCAGTATGTAACATTGACAGCTAGTGGTTGAAATTGGTACTGCATTACAAATTCAAAAAAACTCTTGTTTCTCTTGCCCCCTCCTCCTCAGATTCGAGATTCACGAGGGTTGTCACATTGAGGACACGGAACAGGAACGAGTACAATTTACAAAGGAAGGCGACAAGCTTTACACTGTAAGTTGATGAGTTGATTTATCAGTGTTTTAATATTCCTTCTGGTCATAGAGATTTTTAGATGGTTTCTGAGGCTTTTTAGCTCAGGTAGAATCTGTGATTTCTAACCCAGTTCATTTGCTCACTTCCATGGCTCAAATATGCTGTGTTTTCTACCAAACTGGCAACCCGGGTGTTAAAAAAATATTGGGTAAATTGGCAGTGGGCAGAATCACACAGATCAAAAACAGACATTCCGACACAGAACATACATTTCATAGTAGAATAACTGGCTGTAGTATTGTTTTTCTGAGAAACAAAAAAAAGTATGTTAACTAAGCATGTTTCCTAAATATCTGCAAACATATAACAGCATTTTTATGCTTTAGTACAGTAAAAAAAAAAAAAATTAATAAATACATACATACAGCACCTTTAAAAGATGCAGCTTCTGAATCACAGCTTATGAGCCATGTTTCACCAAGGAAATAATTAAAAATTTAAAAACATTCTAAAACATTAGAATAAAAACATTTTAAATTTTAATGTCATGCTAAACCTACAGTACACCTTCTACAGGATCTTTAGATTGACTGTCTTTCTCACAGGCTCTGCCCCCGACCGTGACTAAAACCCCCCTGATATTTACCATTTCCATACGCCCAGTCATCATTGAGCCGATGTCTGACTTTCTGGTAGATGGCAGACATGGTTTTCATGTTACTCTTTCTCCATTGGCGGCCCAGATACTTGGTTTGTATCTTAAGAAGTTTGAGGACGTAGAGCTGCATCATGGCTTGTTTAACCTTGAGCGCCCTCTTGAGGATAGGAGCAGACTTGAACACCACAAGCATCTGGAAAGGAAAGAGACCCAACACAAACCATTGAAAACAATGTAAAACCAATTGACTCAAAGAATAGAATTCAATAATTTATGAACAGATGTATAAACAACTTTTTTTTTCTCCATGTGAACAGATTGCATTAAACAATTAGAGATGCCACTGATTGATATCATTAGCTATATTTACACTGATATGTATTTTGAAACAGAGAAACAGGTGAGGTTTTGTAGAAAAACCCCAGCAAAAATTAAAAACAAAACTATGTAGTAATTATAGTATATAAACCATTTACACAGAAATTCAATCATGGCATAATGCTGGTATTCTTTAAAATAAATAAATAAATTTTTCTCTCACCATAGTTCTTGAGTGTTTCCACTTGGTAATTTTGTTTAGGATCCTCAGTAGGTTGATGCAGGAGAAGAGATTACGCCAGCAAAACTGATTACTGTCACCAGCTTCCTGTTTGCACACACAGACACACATTCAGCATCTTCACAACAAACAAAAATGATAGGTTCTTTCTTTTCAGTCACCTACATTACCTATAAAATAAAGTCTGGAGTTAAAAAAAAAGACAAAATTGTAGTGTTTTGTATCATTACCAGGCTTTCAGCTGTGAGTTCAGGCATTTCATGAACCACACAATGAGGGAAATCCAGGGCACAAATGCTGCCATCAGAAAACACAATATGTTTAAAGGACTTACTGACACAGAAGTTGGTTTGATTTAACATATATCAACATTTCTACCTGTTTTTGGCACTGATGTAAGACATGATGTTCTGGTTGAAGAATTTGAGGATGAGCGGGATGCAATTGGCAAACACCAGGTGCTGAGCCACATATTCAAACTGTCCAAAACACAAAAGACATCCTGTTCACATATAAAGTACTTCATAAAAATCTCCAGCATTTGAACAACACCACATTTTATTATAAGGAGGAATGGCCCTTTAAATCCAGTGGCGTAGGAAGTCAGTTTGGCCCATAATATCTATAATTAACTGCAAACTTCCATCTATCTCTGATGAGTTGAAGCTTTCATTAGGCTTTCATTTGCAAGACATTCATCGTTTCTCTCAGCTGAGACTGAGATGCATACTGAAGAGTGATTGGTTTCCAGTTCCTCTCCGTTTATCATGGCTTTAGACGTTAATGAGCAAACTCGTTAAAAACATTAATAAGCAATGCTCACGCTCATTCTTGTTGTTTAATCCGAGCGAGCGAGTGATTGAGTAATTGAAATGAACAGAGAGGGAAAAGATACATGCGACTGCCTTTAGTAACTGATTATTCAGTGCCGTGTGAATTCAGTGAACCTTTTCAGTCAAGTGTGAGAAAGGGTAAAATGAAATTAAATGTGTTATAAAACTGTTCCTACTGCAGTGCTATTTATCTCCACCAATAGAGGGCGCCACGTTCATTTTTCAGAATTTGTCATGCTCATCACACAGGATTAGTCTGGACTGTGCTGACAAGATGAAGCACATCACGCTTTAGAACATTTTGTTCTCATCCTCTGCTAATATTTTTAAATAATTTGATGTAGGAGGAGAGAAATTCTCAGATTTTTTTTTTCAGCATGTGAGGCAAGGCAACAAATTGCAAACATGTCAAGTTTGCTAAAATGCTACAGGATGTTTAAATACAAACAAGGCATTACCTAATTAAATATGCATTACATTTCCAATGCATAATTCTGAACAAAGCAAGGTTTGTCAAAAGGGTTTTAAAGAATGGATATCTCATTTTTATCACTTCATAAATCAGAAAATACTGTCAACAGCCAAAAAAAAAATATTTTACCATGTTTTTAGGAATATAAAATCATATTCAAATAAATATGAACAAACAGCGAAACAGATATATTTATGTAAAAATTAAACATACTTATCGTGTAAAACCGATCATACTAAATTTGATTATATTTTTAATGTTAAAAAACTTTTTGCTGACAAATGGGTACAACTTTAATACATTTATTTTTTATTTTTTAGATTAATTAATTTTTAAAATTACAATTAATTAGTATTTGGGGGCTTCAGTGTGATGCTTTAAATAGTTTTTTATGTCTTCTAATGATTCTTGTTCTAAAATATGCCTGACAAAGTTTTTTTGTTATTCTATTGTGGCATTTTACTGGGTGTCGTCTGTATATAAATAAATAAAAAATAAATAAATAAATAATTAGTATGATAGTCATTCTTTTTTTCACATTAAACAGGACAAAAAAATAAAAATTTAATGCTGCATTAAACCATTATGTTGATGCTTGAATCCCTTTTTGTCTTTGACCCATAAATCTTCAAAATATAAATAAGAAATAAAACTATTTGGTGAATGTAAGCACTTCTGAAGTAGAGATTTCTGGCTCACTGCATGAGTCCAGCTGTAGAAAATAGTCTCTAAACCCCCTCTTTATTTTTAGATTATTTTTTATTTATTATTTTTTTATTTTTTTTATGCATTTAAAGAATCCTTTTTTAGTCTAAGTGCTTGTCTCATCGTTGTCTCTCCCTGGCTCTCTCTCTTTTGTGTCTGGTGATTAATGGTGCTTTGACAGCGAGCCTATCAGCAGAGTGCTGGGTCAGTTCAGCCAAAGACATCAGAGAGACACGAGCAGAGAGAGGAACAGCAAATAAAGAGATTCTGACCTGGTATATGTGGTTGAGTTTGAAGTGTTTGAGCAGCAGTAGCAGGAGAGCTGAAATCGCTTTGACGATAATCTCCTTGTGTCTGTTCACATCAATGCCCAGCTTCATGCTCTGGAGGACGGTGATTCTGTTTCCAACACAAACACGGGAAATATTTGCTGTACGTCTAAAACAAAGCGCACCGATCTTTTCATGCGCCATGCACACATCAAATGCAGAGTCTCTACTCTATTTGTGCGTAGACTTACGGCATCTCCTCCGGCAGAACATCAGCTAGGATGTTGATGGAGTCTGTCTTTGCTTTGGAGGTTGGTGCTGCAGCCAGAAGCAGCTTCAATAGAGCAATCTACAAAGAGACTAACATTAGTGCAACATTCCTACCAGGTTTGTCTGAAGAGTTGCATGCATTAACCACTACACCATTAAGTATTAGCATTTAGAATTAAGGCAAGACACCACAGATTATTATGGTACACTTATCTAAAACAACATGTTATGAAACGCCAAACAGGCCTGAAGTGTTTGCTGTGAAATATTATCAGAAAGAAAATGATCAAAAATGCAAATATTTTTATTCCCAAGTACCTGGGTGTGTAAAAAGACAAAGTGTAGGAGACACTTACTACATACTGAGAGAGACTAGGCAACATTCCCAAATAGAGAATCTCTGCAGGTGTTTCTTCCACCTCCTCTTCCCCCTGGCCAATCAAAAGAGGTGATTCTGACTGACATCTTAATGAACCAATAATAAATGCAAAAAAACAGCAAAGTTGAGTCACTTACCATAGTCATGGGACACTGCTGCAGCTCCTCCTCTCTCTTGATCTGGACCTCCGCTATGGAGACATACTTGTGTTAAGAGAGAAGGGGTGAGAGAGAGAGAATAGCCATGGTGACCGAGGACAGATATCTAAACTGTGAGTGGCTGAAAGAGCCCCAATAGAGCATGCATTAGAACACAGGATCCACGTCAGTGCATATCTGTGAAACAACAGCTACTAAATCCAGCAGATATATACAGTAATCAACTTACTGTGTGTCAATAAAAGTGAAAAAAAAATTCTTAATTCTTTAGCATTTAGTATTCATGCATATGATGTTTGAATATATATATTTTTTACTCTTCCAGCTGTGTAAAATAATACTAGAAATTCTAGAAAACAAAAATGTTTCCATGCTTACCTGTTTCAAAGTCTTCACACTCTCATGTATGGGCCTGGGTAACCCAACCAATGTGTCAATGTCACTGTAAAACAACATTAAAAAAGAAAGAACATACAGTGTGAACCAGAAACAGCAGAGTATACTGAATTAATGATAATGAAGGTGACCTTTATTATGGTTTCCCACAGATTCAGAACCTGGGAGAATCGATCAGACACTCACTTCCCCAAGGTGAATCCGATAAATTTATTTCTGCTGGTCTCCAGAAAGTGCTCGATGTCTTTCTCTCTGTGGGAGAAAGAAGAACGGAACTGACTACATGAGGAGTTGCTTTGGAATTCTTTTTAGAATTTTCTCAGTTTAGGACAGGACTGCTACCAACAGACAGCTGCTTAAATTATCAAAAAGAGCAGCGTAAATGTGTCCCTTCGTCGTCTTTACACTAACCTCTTTAAAGTGCTGCAGCACCCCCTCCCTCACGCTCTCGTTCTCATCTGCATGCAGCAGTGCAGCTCAGCACAGTGTTACAATTCACAGGTAAAGAAGCCGCAGAGGTAAATACTGTACTGCGTGGCTCTTTGAATAAAACGTGACTGTCACAGCTTTTGCTGTTCCAAATTCATCTCTTTTTTTTCCTTCCTCTGTGTTTCTCCCTGTTCATTTGTCTCGGTCCACAAATATGCAATATTTATGTCAGAGGTACTGCAGTCCTAAAACCAGCCTGTTTCCAGCACAGGAGCTGTAGTAGATTTTTGTAGGCAGTTAGACGGGTCACTAGATATATACATTTTCAGATATATTAAAATTGAAAACAGCTATTTGAATTTGGAATAATATTTCACAATATTCCTGTTTTTACTGTATTTTTAATCACATAAATGTATCCTTGGTGACCATATGAGGCTTACCGAACCCAAACTTTTGTCTCTCTGAAGCTTATTTACAAAAATTGCTCATACTTATTGCAAAACAACAGGGGTCTCATTCATAAACTCTCTGTAGATTTCATCCTAAAAGTGTACGCATACATAAAAGCTAGATTTTGTGTACGCACAAAAGTTTTCTGATTTATAAAACCAGGTGAATGCCAGAACCTGCGCAAAAATAACTTTATAAATCACAGTCAGGGGAAAATTGTGCATATGAGTATCTTCACCCTGTCTCCTCCCCAAAATCACCATATATGGAGCTTGCAATGGCAATTTTATACTATGCATAACCTCATCTGCATATTTCCATGCATAGAGACAGAGCACATTTAGGCCACGCCCACACATTTCCAGCCCTCTCCATTGACTTTGTATTGCGGGAAGCTTCCTCCTTGTCATTTCTGATTGTAACAAAAAACAGAGCAATGCCTAAAAGCTGCTGTGTGTCAAGATGTACAGTAAAATAAGCTAAAAAACACGTTTTTATAAGCTGTCAACCTCCCCAAAAAAAACGAGCGTTTAAGGACACAAATAGTTGTCAGGGTTTTCACGTTGGGCCGTTCAGTTGGATCATTTCTCCTAAAAAAGGAAGGTAAGGAAAAGGGGCACTGACATAGACTAATAAAATTCAGTTTCTCAATATATCTCCTCCTCTCAGGTTCACATAGGGTGGTGAAATAATCCTTTGACATGGTTAAAAATAATGAATGTTTCCTGTCACCGATTACGTTTCCCTCCAGTGTGCACAGTTCTCAGAGTAATATGACTCGTTGCGCTCTACTTTTGTGTCCTTAAGCGCTCGTTTTTTTGGGTCGACAGTTTATAAAAACGTAGTTCTCTGGGTTTTTTAGCTTGTTTACTGTACACCTTGTCACATAGCAGCTTTTAGACATTGTTCTGTTTTTTGTTATAAGTCAGAAATGACAAGGAGCCAGCTTTCCGCAATACAAAGTCATTAAAACCACAGGAATAAGCATACCACAGGAAAAGTGATCAAGCGCATCCAATACAAATGTCTAAATTCAAATCATTTTGGTTTAACTTCTGTGTAATGACTTTATGTAGCCTAATTACTTCATTACTTTTCTCACTCCAGGAATGCTTATTTCCATGCACATAAATCCAGTTATGTGCATGGAAAATTGTGTATGCATATTTCTAAATCCATTTTGTGCATATGCATCATTTAGAAATGAGACCCCAGATCTCTGAAACAAGTCAAAATAGCACAGTTTATGGCCATCACATCTGATGAAGACCTTGTATGCTACCTGACTTTGGGAGCCCATGGCAGTCCCCTGGGAAAGGACACTCTCTCGGTTGGTGGCCGCAGTGGTGGCGGCGGCGGCGGTTGGATAATAACGTCTCTGTCGAGAGGGTCGACCTCTCCCTCAATGCCACTGTCCACGTCCTCTGGGTCATCTTCCTCATCCCGCGCGTCATCGTTTTTGAAAGGGTCCCGTTCGTTGTAAGTGTCCAGGCTGTCCTGTTTGACCAGTGGCTGCAAGAGAGGGAGAAAGAGTTTAACATCAAGTTGCAAATGGACCCTGATATTGAGTCTCATTAGAAGGCCCAAATTCATAATTAAAGGGACAGCTCACCCAAAAATGAACAATCATTATTTACTCACCCTCATGCTGTTTGGAGCAGCTGGTAACTGATGACTTCAATAGTATGGAAAAAATATTATGGCTACTGGCAAAAGATCTTCTTATGTGTTCAACAGAAAAATTAATTCATAGAGGTTTGGACCAACTTGAGGATGAGTAAATCCAAATTTTAGGTGAACTATCCCTTTCAGATTTTAAAATATCATTCATAAGGTGTGAATGAGGTTTGCTATCATTCTGTAATTTTTTGTTCTTTACATTTTTTTTTAACTAACCAAACTGAAACATCCTGTATGTGAGGTTTTGCATGAACAAGACTCGTATCAGGGGTTTTTCCGCAGGTACATCTGGTATTTTAGCCTTCAGATTACGTTCCCCATCCATTGCTTACAAACTTACCGTTTCATAAACCTGCAAATGATAAGCATCACAAAACAGGGACCGATTCAGTTCAACAAACGCACAAAAAACAAGTTCTTCACATCTCTAGTGTTGTGCAAATGCATGAATGGCAAGATACAGAGCAAGCATCAGGCATGAGGTGCATTAGTGGAACGTCATCGTTGGTTCCAGTGCAGTCAATATATGAGTCTGTCTGTGGGTGTTGCTTAAGGCCATGAGCAGAGGCAACTCAGCTGTGATTGGCTGCCTATGAGAAGAAGCCATTCTGCTAGCTACTGGGAGCCGGAGTGTGTCTATGTGGATCTCACTGACTGAGAATATGTGGAAAGATGTGCAAATGGATAGACAGAGAGTCTTGCTAATGTCCATGGCCAGCTGCATCTCTCAGAACCCTTCCCCAAATCAAGTTACAAAGGAAAAACAAATTGCTGTGAAGGAAAAGAGAGTGAAGGAGTGCAAGGCCAGCCCACAACAAAGAGAATGCACAAAAGGGGTTTGGGGTAAAGACCTGTTTCTTGGCATATGGACTGTCTCCTTCCAAGCTATCAACAAAGGCACTCTGTAGGGACACAAGGAAGAGACGGGAATGAGCCGACAGGACAACGAAAACCCAGAGAGAAAAGGGCATAAAAGAGGGAGAGATGAGGAGAAAGGGTTACAGAAAACTTACAGAGAAAGAGTGAGACAGGAAGGAGAAAGGTTAAAAACTGTGAAACCTGCTGTGATTGGTCCACGATGTTGTAACAAATTGAATGATTTTTTTCAAGATGCAGGGCTGTGTAATAGGTAGCACAGATCAGACATTTTGTGTGTTTTATAATTCATATACTGATTGTATAGGTTCAGACGCATGAGAGGTTGTGTGTACTCATGTACACGTGGTTTCTGCTAGTGCAATGGCTTTGAAAGTCATTTGCGTGTGTGTTTCTCGTACCCGGCGACTCCTGCGTCCTCTCTTCTGCTGTTGCTGTTGCTCGATGAGCTCCATGGCCGAGGCTGGAGGAGAAGCCGCCCGCATTTGTCGCACCACCTTAATGCTGTCCTCAGGGAGCGGCGACAGGTTCAACTGCTCTCTCATTCTCACCTTCATCTCCTGCAGCTCCTCGAAACCTCCCAGAGTGAACTGAGGTGCACAAACATGCAGAAATCAATGGAGAGAGCACTATACTATAGGCACATAAACAGGTCTGAAAAGAGTCCATGATAAAAACAGTGTTTATATTCTGAAAAATCTAAAAAGGTCTCTCTTTATCTGGTAAAATAGAATAATCAGTAATTATTCTGTGGAACGTAGCATAATGAAAGAAAATAGAACCTAATAAAATCTTCAATCAGTCCAGATTAAAATACAATTCAAAATTTGGGTCTGCAAGATTTTATTAATGTTTTTGAAAGTCTCTTATGCTCTTAAGGATGCATTTATTTAAATTAAAATTCAATAAAAACAGCAAAATTGTGAAATATTTTTACAGTTTAAAATAACTGTTTCTATTTTAATATATTTAAAACATGTAATTTATTCCTGTGATCTCAAAGCTGAATTTTCAGCATCATTACTCCAGTATTCAGTGTCACATTCCTTCAGAAACACGCAGGTTTCTTGCTAAAAAAAAAAAAAAAAAAAAAAACATTTGTATAGTAGAAACATTCTAAATGTCTTTACTGTCACTTGTGTTCAACTGAATGTATCCTTGTTGATTAAAGGTATTATTGATATCCTTAAAAATACATCTTACTGACCCCACACTTTTTAACAGGAGTATGTAATGTAATATAATGTTATGTAAAGTTATCTGTGGAATAGAATAGAATAGAATAGAATAGAATAGAATAGAATAGAATAGAATAGAATAGATCTATAAAACAAAATAGTATCAAAATTATTTATCTAAAATGGTGCAAATGAGCACTGATTCTGATGTGTGTGTATTGAGACTGACCAGTATGGTCTTCCACAGTAAGAGCAGCACTTTCTTCATGGGGAAATGGGGCGCATTCATGCTGCAGAACTTGGTTACCATGGTGAAGAGGAGGAGGGCAAAGGGCTCTCCGTTATAAAGGGGTGAACCTGAGAAGAGGAGGGAGGTTAATCACTGCGCCACAGAGAAGGTCAGCAGCCAACCACTGCATACACACACACACACTTTATCTGTAAGACTAAAGGCCACACAGTCTTTCTCACCCAACTCTGTCTTGAAGGCCTCTCTGGCTGCCTTCCTCTCAGGACTGTCACCCTCTGTTTCCACTCGAATGGTCTCAACCATCAGATACATGATGCTCAGAAGAACTTCAGAACATGATGCAAGCGCCTTTACTTTCAATCTGAGTTATTGAGTGTAAGTGTGTGTGTTAGTACAAGAGTGAGTCTTTGTGTATTGTAACCAAGGGCAAGTATTATCCTTCTATAATCAGCTAATGCAGCAGCATTACTCCTTACAGCAAAACAGCATTCATATATATGTATTGTGCACTGATGCAAAGCACTCAAAGACATCAAAGCTGCAAGACAGAAAGCTCTCTGTCAGCCCAGGTTCCTCCACACCAATTTTAATGTAAATCTGAGAAGTGGGTTGCGGGTTGGATGAAGTGAAGTCTAATGATGTGAGATTAAAAAAAAAAAAAAAAAAAAAAAAAAAAGCAAATCAGTCCCAGTAGGCATCTTACCTGAGTTCAGTGCTGTCTGCCAGAGAAATGGCTGGTTTTCTCACTGCGCTGCTGCATGCCTGGTTATTACTGGAGAAAAAGGGAACGATACTAAACCAAAATATAAATGCACATATAAGAGGACATCCTTACGTTACAAATGCACCAAAAGACCAGGCTTAATACAGTTAACCAAACTAAAACAATAAAACCGTGTACGCTACATGTAATAAAATAAGTGTTAACTGAAACAAAATAATTTTTTTAAAAGTATTAAAACTTAATTTATTTTAGGTAGATGCCAAGGGAAAAAATCTCATTTTTATTTAGTTTAACTTTATATACTAAAATAATGGTAGCCCTTTACAGTAAGTATTTTCTATTCTTAGTTTGCCTAATGTTAAAAAATAGAACTCCATTGTAGAAAATAAATAAAAATAAAATAACCAAATAAAAAAATGAAAACAGAAAACAAAAAAATTAAATCTAATTCAAAATACTGATAAAGACTATAATATTATTGCAGTGATACTAAAATAAGACTGTTAAAGGCTCATTACAACCAGTCAATCTTTTCATCATTCCACAAAATACAATACAAAAGAGATTTTAAGAGGCAAACAAGCCATGCAGTCTAATCCCTTGTTCAGTACAAACACTAGCTGTCAACCAAAAGCCTGATCATTTGAATCAGATGTGACCGGCTGAATATGAATCAATGCTCTGAGTGCAAATTACGGCACAGTAAACCACAGCAGAGGCAGAGAGTCTCCCTGAGAGCAGTTCTGCTGTGTGGGCTGATGAGAACATGTACAAAGACATGAAATCCCCCGGCAGGCAGGGGCTTGAAAGAGAGGCACGGTGGCCAGGCTGTCTTAGATGCGGAGATCACAGACGGAGCACTCTGTGGTTCTCTTTAACACAAGAGAGCGGGAGGACATGGAGAGAGAGCGAGCTGGTGCAGGAAATAAAGAACCGCCTTATTATGGAGAGATGACAGCAGGTACAAGATGGATACACAAAAGAACTAAGCCTTTTAAATTCTGATGCTTATATTAACTTCATAAGAATATGATGAAGAAAAATACTAATTATTAAATGTTAACTTTATTTTCTGGAATACAAGTCCCTTTTTTTATTACAAAGCGATTTATACAATGCAAATGTCAAGCACACAAAATAATATGACGGACTGAAATATGTTTCATATATTAAATGTAAGCTATTATATTTTCTGCAATAAATAATGTTTTTTTTAATAATCTGCAACTGCAACTAATATTCCAAAGCGACCTATATAAAGTTTACTTATATCATGTTTTTCATGCTTCACATTGATATAATTAACATGTGCAATGTTTACTTTAATAACACATTTCCCACACACCACTAGTTTCAATTTTGCTTTTTATGGTTTATAATAAATTTTGTTTCTGATGAATTAACCACCAACGTTATTATAGTTAACTAAATCTAAAACCATAAAACAATTCTTGCTTCTTGAAATAAAATAATAACTGAAGTAAAATAAAATATTTAAAAATGTATATAATCACCAATGAATTTTAGTGAAGAGAGCTAAAATAAATGTTTATAGTGTTTTTAATATTTTTTAAGCATTTTGTTTATTTTATATTTTTTTCTGGAATGTGACAGGGTTTTTTTCTCTTAACAATGCAATTTTGACCAGGTGTGACTTACAGTCAGGTATGACAAATTTTCCGGAAAATATAGTAGATTTTCACATTTTCTTAATAGCGCATGCAGAGGTTGTCACCACAGTCCTGACGTATAATGAATGGGTGGCAGGCCATTTTCTGTGTGGTTGCTAATGTGTTCTGAGTAGTTTTTTGCATGTTAATTTTTATGTTGGTACAGTATGTGCAATAATAAGAGTGATATCTGATTGCACTGATATCACTCTCTGAACTAAATAAAAAGATCCATTAACATGGAAGTGTACTTAATGTGGGTAATTAGAGAAATTGAAAGTGGCTCGCTGTGCCGCCCAGGCAGATGCTACCGTACACAGCGGGCATGAAGAAACAGAAAAGAGAAAGCCGTTTGTCTCATTAGTACAGCACCCAGGAGATCCACAGAAATACACAACTGTTTCACACACACACATTCACAGTCATGACTGAGCCGTTTCTAACCTGCTCCCTCAGGAGAAGGAGAGTAAAAATAGCAGCACTGTTAAACACTTCCCTTCGCTGGAGATTCAGTCTCTGTCTGTCTCTTTCAGTATCTCACCCTTCGCCTGCAGCAGATGGTCTGCCCTCTGTCAAAGATCCCCACACAGAGACTGAGGCATGTTGGGAAATGAAACACTTACTCTATCTCCATGCTGAGGAGCTCCAGCAGAGCTGTGAAGATGCCCATGTCGTAGAGGAGGAAGACGTTGTGTCTGGACCAGTAGAGGACATCAGCTTCTGTGTCGCACTCATCAAACACACCTGAATACATATGAAAAAAATGAAAAAAGAAGAAATTATATTTTGTTTAAGGAAAGACAAAGAAAAAAAAATTCATGCCAATTCTGCATGTCCAAATTCGAATTACCATAATGCTCAATGTTTTTACTAAAAACAAATATTGCAATAGTTTATTTCTTATAAAATAAATTTAAATATGCATAAATTAAAGGCAGTACTGCAAATTACATTACAAATTAAATAATGCATCATTAAAGAAAAAATAAAATAAGAAATTACATTTTTCTTAAGAGAACACATTATTTTCATGCCACTTAAGCACATTAAGTTCTCATTACCATAATGCATAATGAAGAATCTCATTATAGCAATTATAATATTTCAGAGTTTTACATATTTTTAATGTTTACTAAAAACAAATACTGCTATACAGAATTATTATTAAAAAGTTAAATATGCATAAATTAAGGGCAGTTCTAAAAATTACATTACAAATTAAATACTACATCATTATTAATATAATGAGAACATGGGGAAATGTGCTTAATAATTCTTGAAATATAATAAATTAAAGATAACATAGATATTAAAAAATAAATAAGTCACACGCAGCTGCAAAATATCTTAATGATCCTAAAATAGGCTTAATTTCTCATAATATATTTTATTATTTCCTTCCTTTGATTTGGGGGTTGAAATATGAAATATGTTGTTGACTGGTTACATGAGATTCACCCACTGAATTGTGGTTGTATGTACTATATTTATACCTTGTGCCAAATAGAGGATGGCTCTGGCCACTTTGAGCCTCTTGTCTCGATCGGTGACCTCCAGAGCGTCCAGCAGTCTCATGACATACACCCTCTGCTCCTCCAGACTCAACTCCATCCACCTCCGGCCCTTCACTGAGAGCAGAGCACAGAAGAATTATATCTCTGGCCATGTTAATCATTTCTGCCATTCTTCTACTGGTTTCACTTCTCACACGTGAGAAAGATTAGTCAGGATTTATGTTGCTCAAATACCCGTGAAACACTCAGTCACTTCACTGACCTCTCTTTTCTTTCATGAGTGGGGGACTTATGAATGCAAATTACTGTACAAACTTCCCTCTGAATATTGGTAAAATATCTTCCAAAGGCTTCGAGAGTTTGTGAAGATTTCTGCCGTAAAGCCTCAAGTCTTTTCAGTAGAAGGCACGTGTAAAATTAAATCACTGAGTTCATTCATCTGACACTGAAGGCTTGACATTCTGATGGGACTGATGCTTTTATTAAAGTCACATCATGAGGAATTGGAATTTCCTTGATCTTCTGATCTGATCAGATCTATGAGATCTTGAAACATTTGCTTGTGTACATTTATCATTTCAAATGTGAAGAGTTTATATATACACAACACATCTTTAAAGGAAGAGTTTAGCCAAAAATATACTCAACCTCAGTTATTTTTAGGTTTTTTTGTTTTTGTTTTTTTTTTAAAGAATGTTTTGTTGAATGTAGCATTACATCATTTTCTCACCAATGGATCCTCTGCAGTGAATGGGTGCCGTCAGAATGAGAGTCTAAACAGCTGATAAAAGCATCACAATAATCCACAAATAATCCATCAGGATGGCCTGGTGAGGAGTACATTTTAAGCAAATATTAATTTTTGGGTGAACTATTTCTTTTAAAGGCATAGCAGCATAAAATCTGAGAGTCTGAGAGACTTGCAGTGTTACATTAGAAGTGGACACCAGGGGAAAAAGAACAAAAAATATGAACCCTTTGGATGGCAGCAAACTTGTAAAAGTGTAAACATGTGATTTACAGTTGCTTCACAATCAACACACACAAACATACAAAGCGAACGTAACATTGGTGATCCAGCCTCTTGGCTTTTCTCCATTTTGTAGAGCTGCAGTGCCACAGCAAACACAGAGAGAGAGAGAGCGAGAGGTCTGGCGAGGTGAGATTGTGCACACTGCAGACAGGGTAAAGCCTGAGGCTATACACACACAAACACACACTGGAACCACATAAACATTCATTAAATTTCTCCTTTTCTCTGCACAACTTTGCTGACGGTTTATTTCTGTTCTCTCTCAGACACGGGTGGAAATGTTATACCCAGGAGCGTTCAGTTAATCAGCTGTCTTTCTGTTCCAGGACTCCAAGCAATTTCTCACTCTTAAACACAATGAAATTCCAGCACAAAACTCAACAGCTCTTAAGCACTATAGTAGTGTGTTGGGTGAAGAGGCACTGCAAATAAAGATATTTTATCTTGTTTTCTATTAAAAAAAAACAAACACGCTTAAAATTAAAGATGCAAAACTATACATATATTTACTCAATATTTTTCATTTCTCAAATTGGCCATTTTTTCTCTTATTCTAAATATTCACACAAAATTTAGAGATGTTTATGCTTTTAAAAAAATCCAGCGTGGTGAAAAAAATAAACTTATTTTCAGAAATTTGTTTCTGAAGTAAATTATTTTCATCTGAAGTATGTTTTAAGATTTATACAGGAAATTAATACCAAAAGTACTAGTTACGAAAATATTTATTTTGTTGTAATATAGCACTGGAGGTTACATTACCATGATTCTTGAAGTCTTCCTCAAAGTAATCCCTGTTCAGACTGAACTCCGGTTCCTCTGTGTAGCTGTACAGCTCTGTGTGCGAAAGAGACAGAAAGACATATACTTAAATAAAAAACAAGCACATAACACTGTTTTTTCATATTCATTAAATATCAACTGCCATGTTGCATGTTACATGTTGCAACATAACGTTGTTTGCAACATTAAAATGACATCAGTAAATATGCATAATGCACATCTAATCTTCTATGAATTTATATTTATTTAAAAAGCTATGGTTGAAAAGTTCAGACTTCTTGTGCTGCTTCCACTTAGTGTTGTTCACCTAATTTCAGTGTTTTTTCATCCCTAGATATGTTTGTTTGTGTGCGTGTGTGTGTGTGTGTGTGTGTGTGTGTGTGTGTGTGTGTGTGTGTGTGTGTGTGTGTGTGTGTGTGTGTGTGTGTGTGTGACCCACCTGAGAGCTCTGCGGTGAAGTTGTCCGTGTCTCCATATTCAAACTCCAGGTTCGGGGACTCCATGGACCCCTGCAAATCAGAGGCAAATAATAACTGCACTGCCACGATAGAAAGTGTCACATGTCTAACATCCTGGAGCGCTTGCCAACCGCATTTCAGGTCTTTCCACTATTTCTGCAGCACGTGATTTTCCTCGTAATTATGCAAATTCAGCCAGGTCACACTACTCAAGTACTTCAATGACAATAGCTTGGGAAATGTAGAGAAAATAAGGGTGGCTATATGTCAGCATGAATTAACTACCATTTCGATCACCACAGTACCTCACATGTGCTCGGAAATTGCAAAGAAGAAACCATTAAAACATACACATACATTCTAAAATATTATGTGACATTAGGATGAATGCATCTCAAATTATAGTACTATGAAAATAGCAAGTCTAGGGTGACTTGATGCTGTATTTTTGTGGATTTTGTAAGTTTGAATCTGTACATGCTTTTTGGGATAATATTGCCTATATACAAACTTGAGAGATGAAGAGTTTGTAACTGCTCACTGCTAACACTTTCAGTATTTTTATATATATATATACTATATATATATATATATATATATATATATATATATATATATATAATATATATATTTAAAAAAAACTTTCTTTAATAATACAATTTGAAAGTAATTACTTGAGAAAATGCAGTTTGCAGGGTCTGTAGTACACTAAAAGTATCATTTTAACATTAAAAGATTGTGAAAATGCTACTGTTAAAACCTGTCAATTGGTTAAAAGTATGTTTTTTGTTAAAGTACTGTAATGTGTTACTGTATAACTCTAATGCGACATTTTATGTAATTTTAAATGTAAAAAAAGTCATAAATAGCAAACTGACAGTCCTAGAATTCCCTGATAGGGTACACTGTAAAAAGTGTCCTTTTAATTAAATGCTCATTGTAACATGAAAAATAAACTGTAAAATACTACTGTGAAAACTTAACAGGTTAACAGTAAGTTTTCTTACTATATACAGTACATGAAAAACTGTAATAAATTTGACAGTTGACAGTTTGTGTAATTGTACAGTAAAAAAAATGTTAAAGTGAAAACAAGTCATCTATAATTTACAGTCAAAAACTATAAATCAACCCTCCCAAAATTTCCTCTTGTGCTACACTTTAAAATAAAAATATAATTTTACTGGTCGAGAACTGTAGAAATACTACTGTAAAAACATGTTAATTGGTTAACAATACGTTTTTTTTTATTATATACAGTGGAAAACAATTTACAATGAAAAACTTTCAACTGACATTCCCTGTAACATTTGATTTGACAGTTTTTAATGTAAATAATTATGTTTCTTAGTATTTTGTTATCAGTTACAGTATGTATATTAGCTTTTTCTATAAATGAATGTCCCTCGATTATTGTTCTTTTTACAGCAAAGTTCTAGACTGGCAACTTTTTACGGTAAATTCCACAGATTTTTCACTGACCCACAGTGTGTCATGGTAACACAGGTTTCCAGTGTGTGTCCACCTAAAAGGATTGACTGCTGGCCAAGTCTGCACTTATGCTTAAGAATAGACATGTCTTTTAGCCGACTCTCTCTAAGAGCTACTAAACTATGAACATTCACACTCAAACGTAGTGTTAATGGTTTCAAAACACCAGTGCTGATCTACTCTACGCTAATGTCCCTAAACAGCCTCTTAAACCTTGAGGCTTTTCTTTCACAGTCTGCCTGAAATGAAGAAGTGTCACGTCCTCTGAGGCGTTTTGATTTAATTGCAGCCCAATTAACATCTGGGGAACAGGCTCTGCACTGTCAGTTGAAGAATAAATTACGTAAGAAGCACAACGTTGAAGATGAACTTTCTTCATTCCCCCTGAGGACCAGGTTCTCTTGCTCAAGTGCTTATTCATTTAAAGATTAAGCACTTCTGCAGGACATTCACCTTGTTGCAGTTAATGTGGCCTCACTGTTCTGTTAGACTTTCTCTCAAGCTGTTTTAGCAGGCAGCTTTCTTGCAGTATCTCCCTGTATTTTGCACCATCATGCAGTTATTTTTTAGTATTTTTTTAGCACTGTATATGGATTATGGGCAAAAAAAAATACCTTGTATAATGAATGTGAGAAAATTATACATGCACATTCTCATCATAATGCACATACTTTATGCATAATGCATGTGCACACTAAACTAATGATCTTCCCTCCTCTCAGTCTCTCTCCCTCCTAACTCACAGACATGTGTGGCACAGTCAGAAGCATTTTATTTTGGTCCTCAGAAGCAGATGGCATTGATTCTCATGGTGGGAAGCTCTAACTGAGAGCTGTGTGGGAGCAAGAGAGAGAGAGAGAGAGAGAGAGAAAGATGGGCTTTCCTTCTGACAGTTTTTCTGACACCTTCCTTAAAGGTTACTCCCACTCTGATCTCCCAGAAGCAGAACACTCACGTCTGGTCCAAACCAGCACCAGATACTGATGATTTCAGAGAAAAAGGGCAGGTCAAGGGCCAAAAAATCTGATACAAAGGCAAACTATGATACTTATAAACTAGAACAACTTCCTGTAAACAGAATACACATTTCTGGCATGAATCATGACACTGATTACTCACACACACACACACACACATACGTCATACACTGAAGAAACTGAGTCAGTGGTGGAGTCTAATGAACCATGAGTGATCCATTAGGCTTTTTTTTTTTTACCTCAAACTTTAAACTATACCTGATCATTACGAGGTACTTGCAAGTTATATACAGTAATATATTCTGGTGTTTAACCCTTTAGAAGCCTACACTATCATATTTTATCAGCAAATTTCTAAGGACTCTAAACCATCAGCATGATAACAACTGTACTAAAAAAAATCTGTTGTAAGCTACTACATGTATTTTGCCAACAGACTGTTCATATTTTTTATCAAATAAAAGGCCTTTTAATATAATTATAAAAACTCCACCTTCAGGTCATGATTCATGTGTCTTTTTTGCTGTGAATCTTTATTGATTTTTATAAACAATTGAAAGAATAACTTTTACATTGTTAGTATTATTGCAAGATGAATACATACTGGACTGAAAAAACTTAGGTTTACATGATTATAAATATCATTTTTAGAAAATCATGTTAAAATGTGAGTATCAAATATGATCCATCAGGCTTTTGAGGAACATTTATTTGTTTCTCAATCATCATTATATTGCATTGTATTAGCTCATTTGTTTTGCCCCCACAATAAAAATTACAGAGCGTTGATCATAAAACTAAGCTTTTAAATATCATTTTACTAAATGTGACAATACATCCAGAGTGACAACTGATATGCATTTTATGTAAATAGTCTGCTATATCATTATAAAGATCTCCTTAATTTACAAGCTATCAGAATTTCAGCTTACTTTTTGGCCATATAAATATCAGCATCTGCAACAAATTGCATATTTTGGCTCAGTTTGTACCCCTGAGGTGTTTTTAAGCTTCATATTCTCTGGTACCATATACATGATAAAAAGCATGATTTCATAAGTCAGGCTTAACATTTCATTTTCCCATACATTATAGTACATTCACATCAAATTTAAAATCAAATCTAAAGTCCAAAGTTCAGCTCTAAGCCCAACCAAAGCATAACAAGGAGCAACCGAACAAGAGTTGCATGCTTTTCTATCCTGTGAAACAAACTGGAATAATATGTAAAGCTCAAAGCTCAAAACAAGGCCTGCACAATGTGCCCTGTGCCAACACTGAGCTACTGGACCATATACTAAAAGATCAGTCAATATTCAGCATTTAATATTCATTACTCGTTTAATGCAGCCAGATGCAATAATTCATCACCATGCATATACCAAAAGACCAAGCACAGCTGCTTTCTGCTTTAATGGCAGAACACTCACATATCTGACCTTTGAGTTTCACTCCTGGTCATAAACTCCAGCCATGCACAACATTTTGACTCATTTTGTGTACATTCATTCCGCCTCCCCATCACTGTCCTAGAAAAAAAAAATCTGCTGCAGGAGGAAAACACGCTCTAATTCCTCTAAAAAAAAGAAAAACATTCAATATGCTCAACGATCACGGTTGAGAAATTCATTGCCATAACTTCACTAGGCTGGACATATTCCCAGCACAATATGTGTTACTGTCCTTGAAGACCGAATCTGGGCTGTGCTGTGCCAAGAAGAGAATCAAATATACATTTGCTTGCTTTTAATTTTAATGACTGAATAAATAATAAGTTCATATGTTTGAGAGAGCAATGAGTACATTATAGTGTGCTGTCACTCCAGTTCAATTAATTCATGGATAAATAGAGACAGACAGACAGACAGACAGACAGACAGACAGATAGATAGATAGATAGATAGATAGATAGATAGATAGATAGATAGATAGATAGATACTGTAGATAGATAAGAGATAAACCACTGCTTCTTTAAAATGAAAACAAATAAACCTGCAACAGACTGTATATTATTGACCCTCTTATCCCCCAATATAACAATGTATATTCCATCATATCAGGCTGATATCAAGCTTAATAAATTACTGGTTTTGAATATGTATTTAATGCATAGGAATGTGTGCCTACTGACATTGACGGGTTAATGTGAGGAATACACATTTAGATGAAAAGAGCCAAATGCATACATGCTCAGCAATTTATATGCGCATGTGCATATATATATATATATCCATATACTGTGTAAGAAGTGGGAATTCAAGACAGAAACAAATGCATCCTTCATTTTTACCCTTCAAATGCATGCACATCAAACGCATGTCTATATCCTCTAGAAAGCCATCAGCAGGTCACACTGGATCAAATTCCTAAAGACAAGGTATTTTTAGCGCCATGCATGTTTCTAATATAATAAAATCTAGGGGTTTTTAGACGCCAGCAGAAAAGAGACATTTTACACACACACCTCTATACCTGTGAAATGTGTGTGTGTTCTCGGATTACCTCCGAATCCTTCTGCTGATGGCTGAACCTCTCTCTCTGGAGCCAGAGACTTCTGTCTGTTACTGTTAGAATCATTAAGTAAAGGTACCTCCATGTCGTCGGTCTGCTGCTGCATCTGTCAGGCTGTGGATCTGCTCGCCGCACGGAAACACACTGTCACACTGGAGCAGACGCTGCTGGACTCCAAGTTCAGAATAATATACGTCCCCGCCGCTGATTGGCTGCTGCACGCCGATAAGGGCGTGGTTTGACGTAACGCCTGCGGCGAGCCACGCCCACACCGCAACTTAACCACGAATATGCAATATTTTTATTCAGTATTTAAGGTAGACAGGGAAATATATCTCATTTTCATTTAAATTGATGTACTTATTAAAAAAAATGCAACTGAAATAAATAAACACAAACAAACACAGTGAAGATAACAGTGACTCTCAGCTTTTTAGTGTGTTTGTACATGTAACCTGAAGGTGTGGGTGACAACAGCATCTGTTCTTGTCTTTGCATACACCCATACCCCTCAAACCATCATGTGTCCAGAATAAACACCCACCGTTTCCACCCCCGATCCATGACCTCAGTGTCCAGGAATATACAAAGTGACTAAGCACACCAAGAATAGTTTAAGACACTTTCCTTAATGCATCATAACAGGTTAGTTCACACTGGGATGCCTGTAGATAGTATTTAAAATCTCCTAAAGGATAGAGACTGTAAATTATACCTGAAATGACAGGCCAGCAGAAGCTGAGCGCTCAGTCACCGTCCACAAACAAACCAGTCTCCTCATCATGAATAATCAAGCCAGGAATATTATAGTTCATTAAAACCAAAACCATAAAAATCATTCAAAAATGTAACTACTTGAAATGTAAAAAAATATAAAATATTTAAAGAATGTAAGACATTTCTAATTTTTGTTTAACTTTGATGTACTAAAATATCAACAAAGAAAAATCAATATTTATAAATAAACTTTTTTTTTTAATTTAACAAAAAAAAAATGAAAAAACAATAAAATTACATAAAATTAATATATAAAAATAAAAACTTAAATATTCTACTTTTAGCATTTGTGCACCTTTTAAACATCCCTGTAAAACAGGGATTTGTGTTCTTTATTTTAAATGACTTCTGGTATTTTTTATAAAGAAAAAACATCTATAAACAATCAAGTCAATCATGCATATGATAAACTACTTCAGTAATAACCTGATTTGACGCAAAACAGAAAAATTATAGCGCAGTCGATAATACCTGCAAAAAAAAGTTTATATTTGTGATTTTTATTTTTGTTCTTCAAGATTACAGATTATTGCTCGTCTACCATCACTTGCAATATTAAAACATTGTTGACAACTCATCATTAAAGATTTTCTTATTTGTAGTGATTTACAACAATAAATATACAGATGTTTCAGCTTCTTTTCATCAACGCTCATTCTTTGTAAGAGGTGCTGGTGTTGATCCCAATGCGCTCCACGTGGTTCTAAAAGCATCCGGGAAAATCCCAGGCCTGGAACCACAGTCTACTGCCACACAGCAGCCGAGAAGCATCAGTTTGTGCACACGAGTCCCTTCAAACACATTAGAAAGCACACGCACACACATGTACCCTCGCAAATAAAAACCAAATCAAATAAAGACAACGGGTTGAACACATTTGAACAAGACGTACACCAACTGATGTGCTTTAGTACAGAGATTGTGTGGAAGCAGATAAAGACAGCAGTGAATGCAAACGTGACAGGAGGGTTATTGAGGAGATATGGGAGAACAACACATTTACATTTTTAATACTAACGTAGACTCTCTGGAAACAAACTACAAGAGCAGCACATACTAACAACGTAAGAGGAACAATCATTTAACCCGCCTTCTGTTTGTAAAAGCAAATGTTTGGGAAAATTTTTTACACCGTAATATGCCTTCAGGGTTTTGTAAAGTTGATATAAGCAGCCTAGAGTTTAAAAGGGTCCTTGTAATGTAATAATTCATCATATAACAGGGACCACAGAGCCCAAAGTATACTTTGTTTTTTTACACATAAGCTAGGTTACGAGTTTTTTTACACATAAGCTAGGGTACGAGTAAAGTACGTAACAGGAAAGTCATCATATGCACAGAGTGCAAATGCAGCCCAATTTTTCTAACCGGACAATTAATGTACTCACAGCTCGCACAAGCACTTCTATATATATATATATTTTTTTTTTTTTAACACTAGTCTATCCACAAGATGGAAACCCAGAAAAAAAGTAATTGCAACTTTCATCTCACAATCCTAAGAAAAAAAAAAAACAAGAATTAAGAGATGTAAAGATATGTAAACTCAGGAATCCGAGGGAAAAAAAAATCAGAATTGAGAGTTTGAAATTTGCAATTCTGAGAAAAGACACAATTGCGAAATGCAATATTGCCATATGCAAAACGCCATATTGACAAAACAAAAATTCACAATTTCAACTTTACTCATAATTGCCAGTTCATCACTCACAATTCTGAGAAGTCAGAATTGAGAGTTAAAAGTCTAAAAAAAACGGAATTGCAAGATATAAATGCAGAATTGTAAAAATTCAGTTCTGAGAAAAAAAAAAAATGATGTCAGCTCATTTTTGCAAGATATGAACTCCCATTTCTAAGTATGAATTGTGAGATATAAAGTTGTAATTACCTTGCAGCTCTATATAAATAAAAAATCTGCAAGGTATAAATTCACAATTCTGAGAAGTCCAAATTGTAAGCTTAAAAGTAAGAAATGTACAATAAAAAGTAGCAATTACCTGTTAAAACAGAATTTAAAAAATTCAATTCAAACTCAAAATTCAGAAATTATTAGATGCAAATTTGGAATTGCAAGATGAGTTGTGAGTTTACATCTCACAATTTCGAAAAAAAAAAATCCAAACCGTGAGACAAAAAGTCGCAATTAATTTAGTTTATTTTGTGATTGAAACAGGCTTCCACTGGAAACACCCGGGGCAATGATTCAAATTTTGGAAAAAAAAAAAAACAGATGAGACAGAAGAACAACAATAAACTATTGAAAACTCTAGCAAAACCAGCAGACGCCTGCGCTGATGAGCGCTCGTGTGAGGGGGTTAAAACACCTATTCGCTCTTAACTTTTGGAGAGAAAAGGCGCAGACACTGGAGATGCATGAATCTTTCTAGTGCACATGTCGAGCGCCTGTGTTCATGCATGCTATAAAAAGGAGTACTTTGAACAGCTGTGCATTCTACTATAAAAAAAAAAAAAAACAAGTATACTTTGGGCAGGACAATCAAAGAAAAGTATTTAGCGCTGCAAGCGTCCCATTGGCTAATCGACACCTACACGACACACACATCCACGTGAGACGGTTCTGAGCGAAGGAAAGAGACGCCACATTAAACAAGAAACTGACAAAGTCATTTTGATTCCCTTTATGACAAACACAGATGGCAAAGAGAAGATAAACATCTGCCATAAAGATTTCCAGAAGTATAGCAAAATAAAGGTCCCAATTTTATTATATTTGAATATCCCAGTCACAAAGGCAGCTTTTGCTCTACAGGCCTGCAAACAGCAAAACTTTCCTTCTATCCTCAGAAATGAGTACACAGTTGGTCTTGGCTTCAGTTTACACACATTTCTCTCCCATTGTGTTCCAGACTAAATCTGCAGAGGACCTGGAAAGAAACTCGGTACCGGATTAACTGTACATTTGGTATCTCATTGAAATAGGCTCTACTTCACAGTATATAAAACAAGGGTATCATTAAATTTCATATTACACTAGAATATCTTAGAACATTAAATTGCTTATTTTTATAATGACAGAGGATGAGTTCATAGGAGCAAAGGTTGATGGCAGAAGAAAAAGTAAAAACATTTTTTTTTTTTTTATAAATATCTTAATATACACCCCTGTGATTACACAGCCTGACGAGTTTCAGCAATAACGTGGATAGATTGCACACAGTTTGAGCATTTCAATCTCAAACATCAATACTGGCGTTCTTGGAAACAGTGTGGAAGGAGCATGTTGCGTTTGAAAGGGAAATTTGAAATGCTAATGCCTCAGCCAATGAGATTCCAGTCTGAGTGAACGGAGGGGATAAGCCCCGCCCCCAAATCGTTAACAATCCAGTGAAATTTTAACAGCTTTTATTTAGAACCGAGAGCGCAAAAATGTTAAAATTTGCTGTAAAAATTAATACAAGTTTTAAAAAATAAACAACAACCAAATTTGAATAGTGTGATCAAATAAAAAGAATGATTAACGCCCTGCGCCCGACCGCAATTCTGTCCCACCCCCCATATTATATAAAGAAAAAAAATCACATGTAGAAAACAACAGAACAGGTCAACTTAACATGTCCATGACTTAATCATCAGGTATGATTGAACATTGTTTTTTTTTTTGTCTTTACCAGAACTTATAATTAAACAATAAAAGATCTCTAAATGGATTACATACAACTAACACATGAAGCTAAGAAAAGATGTAATGGTGAATTTTCCATGAAAACGTCGCTAGGTTGCACCACTGGCAGTAGCAGCTCATAAAAGGTTAGCTATGTTATTCTAGCGTAAAATAAATAAACACTGCCGTAGCGATAATTAGCCACAGCGCCTTCACAATTAGCCACGCCCTTCACCCCCAACCAATCAGAGCAGGACTTCTCCCTCCCCTCCAAATGCAGGCTGTGACACACAGCTCTTAGTCTGTATGAATTATGGAGTCTTGGTAATTACTTTAGTCTTCGTTTCCCACCTGGGAATGGGTCTAGTACCTAAAAATGAAACATTGCAAGCAATTATTACACATAATTAAGATAGACAGGAGTTTTTGAATCATTAAGGTTTATCATGCAGATGCTGACCTGTAGTAGTTTGGCTTAAAGGGTCCGTTCTTGTTCAGGCCAAGGTATTTGGCCTGTTCATCAGACAGTTCAGTCAAATGTGCATCAAAAGTAGGGAGATGAAGGCTGGCCACGTACTCATCTGCGGAAAAAGCAGATTAGCATTTTTTTAAGCACATTTTAAACATTTTGCATCAAGAAAAGTCATATTTTGATTGACTGTTTATAATTTAGCAGCACAGTTCAGTGCCAAGTAAACATGGCTGCAATTTATTGATCAAAAATACAGTATAATGAAATATTTTTACAAATTGAAATAACTATTTTGTATTGGAATCTATTTTTCAAACATAATTTATTCCTGTGATCAAAGCTGAATTTTCAACATCATTACTTCAGTCTTCAGTGTCACATAACCCTTTAAAAAAACATTTTTTTTTTTTTAAAATCTGGCTTCACTTCATCACAAATTTTCATAAGAATCAACTGAAAAGTTAGAGGAGTCTAAATGTACACAGATACAGCAAGTCAAGTCAAGTCAAGTCTGCTTTATTGTCAATTTCCACATGTACAGTACATACATACAGAGAATCGAAATTGCGTTACTCTCAGACCCCCGGTGCATACAGATAACATTAACATTAAAGCCTAAAAAAAATAACTAGATCAAATATAAAATGTTGATACAATTATACAAAAGGGAATTAAAAAATAAAAAAAAAAAAAAAAAAAAAAAAAAAAAGACATATAATAAAAATAAAAGTTAAAAATACAGTTAAAGTTATAAAGCAGCGCAAGGTAAATGATATAGTGCAAATCAATGAAGTGAACAACAGTGCAGTTAAAAGATTTTTTTAGTGCAAAAAAATCACTTATTAAAAATATCTTAAGTCTGATTAAAGTGACAAGTGACAAGTGACCAAGAGCAGTTTTTAACTGACCTGATGAGGTAGTTCCATGCCGAATGATGGTAAGCGGTGAGTGAGCAGACCAATGCTGCAAAGTGACTCGCATTGCAATCATGTCATCATATAATTAGTGTGGGGGGGGGGGGGGGGGGGTTCATAGTTCAGTGGTGCCTGGGGAAGAAGAGGGAGGGGGGGGCAGGTTCGGGAGGGAGTTCAGCTTCCTGACAGCCTGGTGGATGAAGCTGTCCTTCAGCCTGGAGACTCCGCAGTCTCCTCCCTGATGGTAGCAGGCTGAAGAAGCTGTGTGATGGGTGAGTGGGATCACCCTGTGATGCAGAGGGCCTTTCGGGTGAGACGTGTTCCATAAATGTCCTGGAGGGAGGGTAGTAGAGAGACACCAATGATCTTCTCAGCTGCTCTCACTGCGTTGTAGAGTCTTTTTCGGCAGGACACGTTGCAGGCGCCATTGATGCAGCGTCAGGATGCTCTCGATGGTGCCTCTGTTAGAAGAAGTTGTACATGATGGGGGGGTGGGGCTCTGGCTCTCCTCAGTTTGCCGAATTAGGAAGTAGGACTGATTCTTGGCCATGCAGTGTTGTCCGGTCCAGGAGAATCTGTGATGGTGCACACCCAAGGAACTTGGTGCTGCTGCACATCTCTCCCCAGTCGCAATCAGAGGAACTGCTTGGTGTGAGTGTGTGCTCTCCTGAAAGTCAATCTCCCGTATTCTCACGTTCAGAGAGAGATTGTTGTCACTGCACCACGGGACCTCGCTCCTGAGTTTGTTATCTCTGTTGCTAATGAGGACCCACCACAGTCGTGGTCCGCAAACTGTTGGAGCTGTGTGACGCTGCAGTCGTGGGTTGAAGAAGAAGGGGGGCTCAGCCAATCCTTGGGGTGCCCCAGTAAGAGGTGATGGTGTGCGGATGTGTTGTGCCGACTCCGTTACTGCCTGAGTCTTTCCATCAAAAGTCCAACAGCCAGGGCACAGCGACGTGTTGAGCAGCTGACTCAGTTGTGTGATAGCTGTTGAGGGATGATTGTGTCATGCTGACTGAAGTCTATAACAGCATTCTGACATAAGAGTCCTTTTTTTTCCAGAGGGTGAGTGCTGCGTTACGGCAGTGGAGATGGGCATCATCGGACTCGGACCGGTACAGTGCAAACTGGAATGGGTCCAGGGAAGGGGGTTGATCATGACTCGCCGTTCAAAGCACTTCAATGAGGATGGGGGTAAGTGACAAGGACTGTGAAGCAGGATGGAGATAGGCTTCTTCGGGACTGGGATGATAGTGGTAGTTTTAAAATTTGGAATAAAACAGCCTGACCTCAGTGAGATGTTTAAAATGTCTGTGAAGACATCAGTGAGTTTCGCTGCACAAGGACCCGTAGCTTTATTGATCTGCTGAAGGATCTCCTCACAACTGTCTGGGGTCCAGAGTCATTCGCGAGGAGGAGGTGGAGGTCATCTGTGCAGTGGTGCTGTTTTGTTGCTCAAAGCGAGCGAAGAAGTGTTCAGCTCGTTCAGCAGAGAGATGTGTTGTCACAGGTCCGTGGTGGGGGGCTTGTAGTCCGTAATGGTCTGTATCCCCTGCCACAGGCTCCTAGTGTCTCTGCTGTCGCTGAATTGGTGAGCTATCCTCCTGGAGTGCTGTCTCTTAGCCTCTCTGATGCCGCGGGACAGGTTGGCCCAGCTGTTCTCAGTGCCCACCTCATCTCCAGCTCTGAAGGCAGCATTCCGTGTCTTCAGTCTGTAGACCTCCCCCGTCATCCATGGCTTCTGGTTGGCATGCCCGGACAGTGATAGTTTTTGTGATCGTTACATCATCAATACACTTATTGATGTAGGCAGTAACAGTCTCTGAGTACTCCTGGAGGTCAGTGGTGTTATTGCATGTGGCAGCCTGTTTAAACATGTCCCAGTCAGTTGTGTTGAAGCAGTCCTGAAGAATCTCTGATGATCCTTCTGGCCACACTTTAATCTGTTTGTAAACTGGTTTGGCGACTTTAATGAGTGGTCTGTATGCAGGCATTAGCATAACAGTGTGTGATCTGAGGCTCCGAGGTGGGGGAGGGGGAGGGCTTTGTAAGCTCTCTCTGTGTGTGGTGTAAACAAAGTCCAAATGTTATTACCTCGTGTTGGAAAGTTGATGTGCTGGTGTATTTTTGGAAACACACTCTTAAGGTCAGCATGGTTGAAATCCCCAGCTATGATTGAGAAAAGCATCCGGGTGTGCTGTCTGCTGCTCACTGATGTGTTGGTACAGTTCATTAAGTGCGTCGTTCCTGTTGCTGGTGATGTTTGAATGGGGGAATGTACACTGAAATGAGCAGTATAGCAGTATATTCCCTCAGCAGATAGAACGGCCGGCACTTAATAATCATAAACTCCACCAGGGTTGAGCAGTGTTTGCTGATCACAACAGTAATCGCGGCACCACGCGTCATTGATGTAAAACAAAGCCCGCCGCCGCGGGTTTTTTTTTTCCGCCCGCGACGAGAGCTCTGTCCGCTCGATAGCACGTCAGCTGGTCGAGCTGAATAGCGCCATCTGGAACGCTGTTGCTGAGCCATGTTTCCGTGAACACAAAAACTCAACAGTCTCTTACAGTCCTCTGAGTTGAGCGTAGTAAACGAATGTAGTCCAGTTTATTGTCCAACGAGCGTACGTTAGCCAGTACGATGGTGGGGGACAGATGGCTTGTGTGGGTTAGCCGTTAGCCTAGCCCGGATACCTCCGCGCTTCCCCCTCTTCTGCTTCCTCTCACGCCGCTTGTGGCGCCTCCGCTGCGGAGCGAGATGCAAGTAGTGGGGGTCGATGATGGTGAAGGCCTCCGTAGCAGATCGAGATCCCGCAGCTGTTCCGCTTGCGCGGTAGTTTAACTGTAATATAAAAAAAAATGCGGTTCTGCCGACATCGAGCAGAAACTCGCGACTGTAATTGCGCTTACAGACAGGTAGACGTGACGACAACGTGCAAAAAACACTGCGACTACAAGACAACGAAAACACCGTTCTGTCGGGACAGAGAGAAGCCGCTGCGTGTGGCCGCGCCGCCATCTTAAGGGTCATAACTTAGCATAACTGGCATAACTGGCTCACAAACTTTAGAAAAAAAAAATTTGCAAAAAAAGGCTATTTAAATATTCATGTATTACTTCTGATGCAAAGATTCAGAAAATCAAGGAAACTCATCTCCAATCTGAAAAACGATAGGCCAATTTAATTTTGAGGGCAAAAAGAGGTGCGCTGTCCTGCCAATAGCAGAGTGAAGTATAAAGCACAACTCACTTTTAAACCCAGCAGATTTCTACTGGTCAGCTTGAAAATGAGAGAAATCTGCTGCAGAACTTTTTCACTCTCAAGCAAAATTTCCAGTCGTATGGATTCCTATAGGAATTACTCAATTTCACCCGCAAAATGTCACAGACCGAAGGTACTACAATCAAATACCCAAATCTCCCCACCTCCTCTTAAAGAGGCCGTTTGGGATTCAATCTCTGATTTATTTTTCGTGTCTGTGAGCGTGAGCTGCAGGTTTGGAAGGAAAAGTTTAAGAGCGGTGGAGAGGATGAGAGATCGGGGAGGGAGAAGTGGCAGCCGTTTGTGATAGCGTGACCTATTTTCAGCTGTCTCCTGCTCCTCAGTGTCTGCACAGGATCCCACATGGCTAAACTCTCTACAATGCATGCTGCAGAAAACGCTGAATCTTTCAACAGGCTGAAAACATCTGTGCATGGAGCAGACTAAAACAATTACAACTATTACACTCCTAGACGGCCATAATATTAACACAACATTTGAGGATTTCACTTAAATGCTGGGTTTATTGCATAAGACGCTTCTCTTAATGGAAGATAAGCAGCACAGAGCTCTCAAACGGTTCATTTCAGGTCATGCATAACCATTCATTTAGACATGGCATTTTTTATGCACGTGCATGTATTTATATCAATGCATCATACCCATTTTTTTAGGCAGCAGGTAGACGTCCTGTTTGTAGCGGCCTTCAGGAGCATTGTATAGCTCTATCAGAGCCAGCGCCTGGGGAGAAAGGAGCAAGAAATCAGTCACCATGACAACAGCAAGGCTGTGACACACACACTTTAAGTGCCTGAGGTTCATACTCTCACACAGCACACAGACTGAGAAACCAGTTCTCTGATTGGACTATGCAGTCAAATTCTCCTTGCATGCACACTAAAGCACATTACCCATTTAATAGTCATTTGTGTTCATTTGTCACTCTTTCACTCTCGTCTCACCTGGGTAGTCGCAGTGATGGACAGCACAAAGGTAGGAACAGTGGAGCAGCTCAGGTTTAGGAGGCGACCCTGGATTTATTTTCGTTTTATGTGTTTGGTAGGAGTTTTGAATTCTAACAAACTGTGTTTTTAGTTACATTTTAATCTTAACTTCTTTTTTTCTCCTTCATAATGCCTGTGATATATCCGACTGGTTAAAGAAATAAATTTGCCTTGCCTAAAGAAAGATACTTTTCAGATATTTTGCCACACTACATATAAAAAATATATATTTTTCATTTATATATGGACATTTAATCCAATATAACAGGGTTTTAAAAAAAGCTTCAACTAAAACTAAATGATAACTAAAAACTATATATATAACTTTTCAGTTAGTTGCCAAAACTTCATTTCATTTTTTATTTTAGTTTAACAAAGTACAAAAATAACTAAACCAAAATAAAAACCAATGTAACCTAATAACTATAGAGCAATAAAACAAAAATGAACAAAATTACAAAAATGTATTACAAAATTACCAAAACTAATATTAAAATGAAAAATTGAAATTAGAAAAAAAACTAAAAAATAAAATAAAATATAATTTAAAAAACACTTCAATGTATTTGTGATAACATTAAGATTTTACCTATGAAGATGTATTTTACATCCCCTCCAGTTTTTTTGCAATTCAGCACAATGCAAATTCATCTAAATTGTCTCTATTTTTTTTTATTCCTGCATAATTTACCATTTAACTGCAAAATGATCACATAAGACGCAGTACTAAAAGTTTCAACACATCAGTCTGATAAAGACTAATGCAATACACTGGGAAAATGTAAACATTTTGTAGAAAATGTGTATCATCTAATTATAAAAATAGCACTGGAAATTTTCCACAAAATTCTGGAAATTACTACCAACAAAACCAGTCATTATATATGAAAGAATCAGTTCAGGTTATTTATTTATAAAGCACATGAATAAATGAAAGAATGAATATATATATATATATATATAAATAAAAAAAAACTGTGAAATACCGGCAGGACTGACTTCAATCTAAATAGTCTTAAAGCAAAATTTCCAATCTCTCTAACCTCTGCCAGCAGCACTATTCTCTTTCCATCCGGCCAGATCACATGATCCACCTGCGACCTCACGCGCTCCCAGGTCAGTTCAGGGGTTCGCAGACTGGCCTGAAAAGGTGGAAGATGAATATCAACTTTCAGACACTTCTTTACATACATAAGTGACAATAAGCTATGGGTTAGAGCAGTTTCCTCACCACATCGATCTCAGTGTTAGAGTGGCCCATGTTGCAGACAATACAGCCGTTCTTCATGCGGTCCATGTACTCTCTTACTACCACGTTTTTATTGCCTACGGACACCACACACAACAAGAGTGAGATGAATGCTGACGAGAAACCCTGAAAGCTTCTTGGTTTAGTTGATGAAAGGAGCTTCGGGAAAGAAATTGATCTAAAGTGACTCAAAGAGCCACTCGTTCTCCACCTGTCTTTCCCCACAGAACCACTAAATGAATCCAAAACAGGCCAAATGCAATTACTACCAAAAGTAATTTCATCCACATGAGCAACACAGCTGCCTGCAGACTGAACTGTAATTCAGGTTAGATTTTTGAATTGTCCTGATACTATATCTTACAGGAACGGCTAGAAATTGGTCCATAATCAGAAGTTGTCAAACTACATTTAATTGAAATTCAAGACTGACTGCAGCTCAGGCATAATTACGTGAAGTCTCAGATGTAATTAACTTTAGGTAGAGCAATCTATACTAGAATCACTGTGCTAATGACAAGTGCTTTTGCATAGTGCAGTGAGAGTCAGAATGCAGTTATACAGGCAACAAACTCTGCTCAGTTATATAACAGTGTATCATTCTGCAGCAGTGTAGTGTCTGTTAAACACTAGCTGACAGCTAATTATTTATGATAACCTCATTTAAAAACAATGTTAAAAAAGACTCAAATTCAAATGAATTCAAATACATGATGATGATGAGGATGATGATATTAAGACTAAAGTCCTTCATAATTTAAAAACAATGTTAAATAATTATTTTTAAAAATATAAAAATTATTATTCTTAATATAATTATTACATAAAATATAAAATAAAACAAATAAATAAATAAAATAATAATAATTATTATTATTTGGCTAAAAACCTTCAAAGAATAATATTATAAATATTTTAAAAATTTAAAAATAATATTTATTTAAAAAAAAAATCCAAGCAAATACAAAGAATTGGCACAGCAGCTTTCAAGTTTCAAAAAGGATCCAAAAAGTAGAGAATTATTTTCTTTTTTGGTTAAACTGTCATTTTTCTTCTCTCAAATCAGAAAAATAAACCTTTGAAATTTACTACCATCAAAAACGGATTCCAAAATACCTGTGCAGGTGATGACAATGTCGACTTGTCGGATGACTTCGTTGAGTTTTACCAGCCTGAAGCCGTCCATGCTGTGTGATGACAAATATAAATCTTTTCTAGAGTCTTTCTAATGAGTAAAAATTAAAAATAAGTGGCAAGAGACTAAATTCTGAATGAGAACCTTGCAGAACGTTTACAAGAGTTAGAAAAGTACTATGATAATTTGAATCAGGTGTGCAAAAATGCTGAATACACAGTGCTGGAGAGTCATTCACCACTCAAATGCTGGTTCACAATGTATTAACACATTAGAATGACATTAAGTGTAATTTAACGGCATCTAAAGGGCATCGCTGCTGTTGAGGAAACGCTGAATCAGTGAAAGCGGCTGCGACTCACCAGGCCTGTAGGGCACAGATGGGGTCAATCTCAGTGACGTAGACGATGGAGCCCATCGCTTTGAGAGCAGCACTGCAGCCTTTTCCAACCTAATTACACACAACAGTATTTACAGTAATGACTCAGAACAAAAAGTTTAAATGTACCTGTGAAAATATATACTGTACGTAGCACACTTGCTATGAGATTGACACAAACAGGGCAAGATCAAGATCCTTAGTTCTTCCTGGAAAAGCATTCCTGTTAGACTATGTTAGCAGAAATCAAATGAAATACATGTGGAGGTTTTTCCTATGGTTTTCTGTCCTCTAGTGGCCATATCTGGTATCTGTTTACTAATGCAGTAATGCAGCAGGGCAGTGGAGGTGTGGCCAGCAAAAGTGATTGACAGATTAAATAGAATATTCTAAAAGGTAAAAAAAAAAAAATTCTAAACCTGTTGGGGTTTAGCTGATCAGACAGATAGGAAATTATTTCACCATTTTTTATATTTCGCAAGACTGGATATGTCAGATGATATGTCAGATACCAGTCCTTTTAATAAACAGATTTAAATGAGTCTACCTTTACATAAGGCCAAGAATATTTAAATGCAGCTCTCTAGAGGTTCTCATAGGAAACAGTTATTAGTTATGATCTAATGATCTCACCTCTCCATATCCACACACCACCACCTGCTTCCCTCCAAACATCACATCTGTGGTCCTCTTTAGACTTGAACACAAAACACAAACATGCTCCGTAAAACCACAGGCCAATATTAACCACACAATTCCTGCCGAGCCGAAAAGGAAATGTATCTTACACACAGTGTGTTAAACATATTGATTGGGAAAACTATACCAAGTGCCTTTATAAGAGACATACCCATCCAAGATGGACTCCCGGCAGCAGTAGAGGTTGTCAAATTTCTGCTTGGTCACTGAATCGTTAACATTCATCGCGGGAACACACAACTTGCCAGCCTTTGACAGCTGGTAAAGCCTAGAAGATAAAATATCAGAGATGTTTAGCAAAAAAAAAAAAAAAAAAAAAAACACACACAACACAAAACACAAATTCTGAAGGATTAATGTTTATAATCACGATTTATAACATATATAATCATGTATAATTAATATATACACTGCAGGTCAAATGTTTAGAATAATTAAGGTTATTTTTTCAAGTCAAATAAAAATTAAACCAAGCCTGCAATTTGTTAATAAAAATACAATAAAGCAGTAATATTGTAAATTATTACTTATAATTTAAAACACCTGATTTCTATTTGATTATATTTTAAAGTGCATTTTATTTATGTGATGCAAAGCTGAAATTTTAGCATTATTATTCCAGTCTTCACTGTCACATGATCCTTCAGAATTCATTCAAATATGCTGATGTGATCCTTAATTATCATAGATTTTATACATGCATACGTACATACATATACATCATGGTTATTATAATTATGACGATGATTCTTATTAAATTACTACCACATTTGCCAGTTCCACTACTTGCCACTAGATGGAAACATTCCCTTTTGATAGGAAAAAACAATTGCAGTGCCCACATTGTGTCCAATTACAAGTTTACACTTAACCCACAGCAAATGACAAAAATGTAACACTACTTAAATGCATTTAACAAACTCAAGTCTTTCACAAATGACCATAATCACCTGTGAACTCCAGTCACGCTCTCCTCTACGATGCCTTTGATCTTTTTGAACATGTTGGGATATTTCTTATAGATCCAGTGAGTCAAATCTCCTCCGTCATCTAAAATCTATAAGACATGAGCTGTTGAGATAACGAACTGTCATAATATTTCACTTCTCTAGATGTCAACAGTCCAGGTACCATGTTGGGCTGCCACCCTTCCACGTTAACACAGCGATCGATACACCACCAGAAATCATCCTCCGATTCACCCTTCCAGGCAAACACTGAGAAACCTGCCAGAGAGGACACACAGAAGTTCATCAGGACAGAAAAATATGAAAGAATACAAAGGAAATATGAATAACAAAAGAAAAATATTTACCTCCCTCAGCCAGAGCAGCTGCTACCTCGTTTTGAGTGGAGTAGATGTTACAGGCGGCCCACCTGCACTGAGCACCTAGAGCAGAGAGGGTCTCCATCAACACCTGCAAACACACACACACACACACACACACACTTGACGATGCAATACTGAAATACAGATGTCCATCTGCTCTCAAAAAACGAGTATTTATTATTTTTATTTTTGAAAACATCCTCACAAACATAGTATGATGGTAAACGGGCTGAATAATGTCCCAAAAAGTGTTGAGTTAGGATTAAGGTGTTTAAATTATAGTGTAATTTAATGTAATTAGTTTAATTTAAGAACAAATGAAGTTAATATTAGGTATATGAGTGTATTTTCGTGTGTGTGTACAGAAACTCACAGCAGTCTGTGCAGTGATGTGGGTGCAACCCACAATTTTGGCTCCAGCCAATGGCTTCTCTCCCTGAGCCCTCTTCCTCAAAGCCATGAGAGCAGGCATCTCTACAGCGCAGAAATACACAAAAAACATGAACATATGGCTATAATATTTTCGCTTGCACATCCTCGACTTAAAGCAACACTGCGTAACTTTTAGCAGCTGAAGCATAAAACTAAAATTTACATGCAGAGGAACATGTTTGATAATTGTGTGAGTTGAGTGGCTTGAGGCACATCGCTGTACTCATGGGTACAAATGATGGCCTTATCAGTGTGAATGTCACTACTGAAAATCTCACGA
Organism: Cyprinus carpio; assembly: GCF_018340385.1. Classification (NCBI taxonomy): domain Eukaryota; kingdom Metazoa; phylum Chordata; class Actinopteri; order Cypriniformes; family Cyprinidae; genus Cyprinus; species Cyprinus carpio. The sequence goes on along the minus strand of NC_056600.1, from coordinate 4,652,534 downwards.
TAACAAAAGATGGATATCTGAAAAAAAAAAAAACTATGAGCAGGTAAGCAACTTTTATGTTGTTGTTTTATGACATAAAAAAGGGTTTGGCAAAGGTGACATACTGTTAATATATATATATATATATAATATATATATATATATATATATATATATATATATATATATATATATATATATATATATATATATATATATATAGATTGATTGCTAATCATATCAAATAATGGGGGAAACTATAACTTGGCAAGCCTATTTGCCTAAAACTAAAGCCAAACCTAAATAGACCAAAGCAGTAACTGGTTTAGAAATTGGCATTTAAAAAAAAAAAATACAGGTAACTGCGACATTTTCAATTGTGAGAAAAATGTCAGAATTGTGAGAGTAAAGGTTTGCCTTTGTTTTTCTTTCCATGGTGGAATCAAAAACTGAATTGTGAAATGGAAACTCAGAATTCGGAGAGAAGTCAGAATTGCAATAAAGTAAACTCAAGGTTTCCAAGATATAAACAGAAAAAAAAAATCAATTCAGAGTTTATATCTCGCAATTCTGTTTTTAGATTACACCACGGAATGAAAAATAAAGGCAATCTCAACTTTCATATCTCGCAATTCAGACTTTTTCTCAGAAATATAGATTTGTGAGATGCAATCTCAGAATTGCCAGATAAAGTCTGAATTGTGAGAAAAAGTTTTGCTTTTTTTATCCTATAGGATAAATGGTTTTTGTTGTTTTTTTCATTTGGCTTCAAGTTAATTCCGCTGCATATGGTAGTAGGCCTGACTATTCTTTTATTTACGGATGTGATGAAAACACACATGGATAAATGATCAAAGTATGCAGTTTCCTGGGAAATATCAATTATTATAAGTTTACCATAGTGATTCTAAGGCAAAAACATGGTTTGGAAGAGGTTTTAAGACTCATTATTTACATTTTGCTAACAAAAAAAGTCACATAACATAACTTAAAATATGAAACAGTTTTAAAGCTGATAAACAGACAAAGGCTGTGTGTAATTGCACACTGGAGTATTTGGCCACATGGTTATGAGGAGCTGAAGGGGGCGCCCTGCAGTCTCACAGCACACACTGAACATATGGCCCCTCAGAAGCACAGGAAGAACATCAAAACACACTTCACTTGATCTCACACAAACACACTTTTACTTCACACATAAACAAATACCAGTGGCTTAATATGTTGACAGGCCTGAGGACAACTCAAACAGAGAATGGCATTACACAATCAGCCGTCATGCTCGTAAAGGGTTATAGCTTGTCGGCACAAAGGGGCCCTTCCCACCTTGCTCAGCAATCTCAATCTCCCTGCGTCCGAAGTCGGCCTGTTTGATGTTCTTGATGCAGAAGTCTGCATTGCCCTTGGAGTTCTTCTGCTGTTTGTCGCGAGGAGAGGTTTCATCATCGGAGCTGTCAGTGTATGAGGCGGCTGAAAAAGGGAATAATAAATAAAAAAAAAATATGTAGACGTGTGTATCTGTTTCTTCATGAGCACAGTTCTAAGAGAGCCCTGCAGGAATGTAGATTTTACTTTTCTTACCTACAATCTACTCTCGTTGTGTCAATGTAATCCTCTTAAAGAGGCCTGCCAGAGAACCCACACAGGAAAGCTTTTGTTCACATGACTCACCTGACACTCTGCATTAGACCCTTGACATATGGCAACACATTATGTAGCCCACCTGACTGAGGTTTAACAGGACGTGTGCATGTGACTGTGCTGTATGTATTGGTGCTTGTACAATGCCATACCTGAGCTGTAACTGTCTGTAGAAGACTGTGAGATGGAGCGAGACAAAGACCTGCGGCCGATCTTGGTGGGACGTTTGTTGAACTCCAGCTTCTGGTCTGCAAACTGGATCTGTCATGAAAAGGGATGGGAGGTCAGGACAAGAGAGAGAAAACACCAGAGTGAGAAACCTTATTGTGAGGAAAAGAAAAAGACTTTAAAAGAAGGCTACATTTATTTGATCAAAAATACAGTAAAAACAGTAACACTGTAAAATATTTTTATAATTTAGAATAACTGTAGTATATTTTTTTTTAATTATAAAATGTAACTTTTTCCTGTAATGAAAAGCTGATTTTTAGCAGCCATTACGACATTTTTCAGTGTCACATGATCCTTCAGAAATCATTCTAGTATGCTGATTAGGTGTTTATGAAGCATTTTTCTTACTGTAATCAATGCTGGAAATATCTGTGCTGCTTATTTTTTTCTATGGAACCTGTGATATTTTTACTTTTTTTAATTTTTTTTTTTATTCTTTGAAATTTTTTTCTTGTAACAGAAAAACATGTCTTTACTGTAACTATAACTGAACTACTTTTAACAAGATTTAATTTACCCACTCGTTATGTTCGAAATTATTTTTTGCTATTTATATACATATATATGTATATACTTGCTGAGGTTGGATTTCACACCCCAAATGATCTTTGAACTTTTTTCCATTTTTCTGAGCTGTAATACCCTGTCAGATAATGCTTAACAGTGTGCCTATTACCACAGGAAGTGACAAACAAGTATGTAAACAATGATCACTCCCAGCACAAAAGCTACATTTAATATATTAAGCTGAATATTAGGAATAAGTTTTTACTTGGAAAGTGAGAAGGAAATGATTTAAACCACGATCCATCCTAATCTTTAACACAATTTGACCTGCCAGGTAGATACTGGTTTGACTGTGATCATTTTAAAATCATAACCTTGATAACTCCAAGTATCCTTTATAAATTCAGTCAGCCACCACTAATCTGCTCTCAATGAAAGTCTGGAGCAGAAATCATTGAGAGCTGATCGTGGACGTGTCGGTAAACTGCACAACTATTAATGGCCTGGCAGCTGTTGCTTGCAGAGAGGAACGCGCTGCGTGAACCGTGAGAAGATTACGGTGTGGTGCAGTCATCTCCTGCTGACGTTATTATCAGAGTCAACAGTGAGCCTCAAATCCCCCCGCTCCATCAAGAGATTTTTAAAAGCACGACTATTACATAACCCTGTGCCATTTCAGTGTTCAATCAACCACTGAGTGATCGCAGTGATTAATCTTCAGGCTTTAGGTTGGAGCTAAAGGAGGTGCTGTTTCCAGGACGGATGGATGGCTTTTAGACCATGAGTACAACACAGTTATGCAGACAAGTATAAGGCCCTGACTTACAGAGACCTTGATTCATACAAACATACCGCTGTGCCTGAAAGCACTTGAGCAATTGTCACTCGCAGGGGTTTTGCGACAGCAATGCTACAGAGAAACAAACACCCACAGACTCTGTGAACTTCAATTGGGCACCTGTTTAGTCTCTTATCGCTTGGCACAAAGGGCTGAAGGACTGTAAAGGGATGGTTTCACTGTACAGGAAACACACTCTTCCAAATCACATACTTGCAGGAGAAACATGATACTAATCCAATAAGAACTCAGAGTGCTCTGATTTAGTAAAAATATGGCAAAAAAAACTTTTCAGGATTCAACATCCAAAAATACTACTACTCTAGTCCAAAACTTGGTTAGAATCATAACTGTTTGATTTGTAATGCTCTACAAAAGACATCAATTCTGCAAAGAGACTCAACTCACAATTGATACCAACAGAGTTTGATGTTGTTAAGCTAACAGCATGATACTCCAAGTATAACAAATACATTGCACACATAAACATTGGGTAAAATAATATCAGAATCTAGGTTTAACCAAGATACTTAAGGCGTCTTCAGTGCATTTTAAATTTCAAGGTTGGAGTGGTAATCAAGGCTTCATGAAGACAGCATTTTTGCAATGCAACTATACACAACATTCTAAGATGAAAAGGCACTATTTGGTTTTTAACTGTGATAACTACTGTGCTCACCCAGAGAATTGGACAATGTTGCTTTTTGCCTCAATACATTTCCCATTATGAATTCTGATGAAGCTTGGTTTGTTGGACCGTTGGGTCAGACAACTGAACTGCTCCAGAGTTTGTTTTGTCAATTGGATTGGACAACCAAACCACTCCAGAGTTTGTTTTCAGTTGGTTGAATTGTCCAGGTGATCTTGGACCGATTATTTTGGAGTGGATCCAAGTATGATTGCCAAGTTCATATTTGCCTAAAAGAACCAAGCTCAGGAAGAAAATGCACCAAGTTCTGAAATCTGCATTTGCACCAGGCTCAGATCCAGCCTAACAGGGGTCAGTGATGCTGGAAAGAGGTTGCGTTGGACCCCCTCTCGCTCTCTATGGCAGAAGACACACATTGCCCCCTGCAAATCCACTCTGAGCACACGGATGACTCTGGACTATTTTCAATCCATATGGTTTCAGCCCCAGGAAAGCCCTAAGACCACCCTGTCACTTTCATCCTCTTACCTTCTTAACTGAGGGCTCAGAGATCTCTCCATCCTTCTTTTTCTTCAGCATGACACACTTGAAAGTGAAGAGAGACAGAAAGAAACACAGAGGCAAAAGGGAAGGGACCAGCGAAGAGGAAGTGGACTTTTATACCAGCTTTACACGTGGCCAATCTGAACTGATCCCATGGCCTGTGCAGCACAATGCTAGACTGTTTCCCTTTGGGAGTTTTTGTGCATCTCTCTTTTAATTGTTAATTGTTTAGAGGCTGGAATGATTTTTTTCCAAGCTGGCAAAATGTGTGTGTGTGTGTGTGTGTGTGTGAGTGTGTGAGTGTGTGAGTGTGTGTGTGTGTGTGTGTGTGTTTGTGTGTGTGTGTGTGTGTGTGTGTGTGTAGGCTTTTATGAGGGGTGGTTTAGAAGGTGATTACTGCGTCTCATGCTGAAGATAATGAAACATGCCAAGACTCAAACACTGCCACCACTGGCCCTGACAAAGGGCTCTTTGTGTTTTTCTGGTCCTAGAATATACAAGCAGAAGGGGACAGATCGGAAGTACCAGAGGGACAATTACTCTGGCATGTTCTTGAGTTCTTTAACCTCACCTTTATGATGAACATCAGCGTCTTGGTCGCAGGTTTAGGTGGTTGATTATCAACTGTTGGCCTTTAACAAGTAAAATGTGCCAAGACTTAAGGTGTATTTACACCAGGAAAGTCCACTAGTTCACTTGCTTTGGTCCGGACCAAATACAATGTTTGATTTTTGGTGCTGTTTGCTCTCACACTGCCCTTTTTGCAAGTGAACCAGAAATTGTAAACAAAACCACACATGTGCTAAGGTCATCCATTCATTGGACAGAAATTCTCAAGCAGGGAAAAGCAGGAAGTTCGAAAACGGGCTAATCATAGAGATTTTTCATAGTGCAATTGTTATTATTTTACAGATTTTCTGTTATCAGCTACAAACGCAATATGAAGACACTTATGAACATCAAATGAGACAATGTCATCTATACGATGTTGTAACAAGGATTTTGCGAAGACGAAGAAGTGCTGCAAGACGGTTCCGGCAGAGAGAGCATGCTCTTATGTGCACCTACCGTACCATAAAAAAACAGCGAGCATAGGAAAGAGACTGCAGGCTTTCGCAAGTGTCAGCTAACTGTGCGATCATCCGTAAACACCCACCCCCACACTTCACTCAACCTGATTTTTAAGCATCTTCTCCAGTAGCTGTGATGTATAGGAATCTGCCCAAATATCAATTGGGCAGCGTGTCTCTTTGGAGCTCCAGGTCGAACAATGGCTAGCAAATGTAGCAAGCATAACTTTCTCATAAGGGAACTCCAACTACGGGAGCCTGTTAAGTCAAAAGGCACAGTGCTATCTGCAATTGGGTCGGATCAAGGTCGAATCATATTCACACCTTAGACGAACCGTACCAGAGTTCGTTTGGAACCAAACCGAGAGCACCTCTTCAGCTGGTTCTTGGTTCGCTTGTTTGGTGTGCACCAGAGTGCGATGCTGTATTCACACCTGCCAAAGAGATCCGCACCAAAAGGGGAAACGAACTAGAGTTTGTTTCAATTGAACCAAACAAGACAGGTGTGAATACACCCTTAAACACTTCAACATTGTAAAGCACTCAAATTGCTGTTGGATGTTTTATGAAGATCCAATCTTGAAAAAAGTGCTAATGCGCAGTAGGTCTTCCTGTAAGAATTTGGTGGTCCACATCTCCTGTGAACTCCTTTGTGAAATGTATCAGAGGTTTGGTTTGAAAATATTTTCCCAGTATGACTTCATAACTTTCCCATGGACCTGGCTGGATCACACATTACTTTATCTAGGGAGTTGAGAAAGTCAAATATTTGAGAACTACTATCAATCTTTTGTGGGTCTATTCATTTTGCTGATGTAATTTGCACAACAAAACAGACTAATACACTTAATGCCTTAATGTAGCTCAAACAGTAGAGCATGACGTCAAGGTCGTGGGTTTCATTCCCAGGGAACTGAAAAAAAAAAAGTGTACCTTGAATGCAATTTATCTTGCTTTGTATACAAGTGTCTGCCAAATGCATGCATGTAAATTCCATGCCGCACATTTATTTTAAGGCCAGAAACGTGTATGCAAATACGGGTGCAAATGCTTGGCCGGCATTGCAAATGTGCGGTCTTAAACTAAAGGTGTAACTTTCAAATCTTTGTGGCATTAAACTTAATGTGATGCACAGCAGTTTGCTATAAACAAGTAACCTAACAAGATTAGTTATGTAGTAGAACTGAAATATTGAAGCGTCTATAAAAGACGGTTTAGTTTATGTATTCCCAGCTAAAGCATGGGATTAGCAATGCAAAGGTCATGGGTTCAATTCCCAGGAAATGCATAAATAATTATACAAGTATACCCTGAGTGCAATGTAAGTCACTTTGGATAAAAGCATCTGCCAAATGCATAAATATAAATGTTAATGCCTGCTGCTGCGCCGCATGTCGCAACTGGCATTGCATTATACTGTTGTCCTAGCAGACAGTCCTTTTAAGACATTGCATGTGTACTAATAAACTTACTGACTTCACAGAGTTCAGAAAAGGATTTGTGGTTTTGCATTACGTTCGTTCCTATTAGAATCTTTCTACACCGTCTAAGTTCATTGTAAAGGCAGCAAGTTCATTTAGATGAAAAAAATAAATGGAAATTTATGGAAATAATATCTAAGAAAAGCAGTCTAAAAAAACTTACGCAATATGAAAAGGTCATTAGACAAATGAAAAGACTAGAGTAATCATGTACTGAAACAAAGCATTTTGTGCTATTATGTCCTCAACAACATTTTGTCAAAAGAGAGTGAGGGAAGTCTATTTTAATCTTTCAAAGGTAATATGAATGGATTTGTGTATTACACAGAAGGGAAAAAGCTCCATTTCTGAGAATGCCACAAAGGCCGTATGTTACCGGAGGAGAGATTCAGGCCACATGAGCAGCACTTCCATGAAAAAAGATCACTTATGTAAGAAAGACAGAAAGAACGAGAGAAAGAGAGAGACGCTCACATCAAGTTAATGGTACATTTCAGTAACACTGCTGAGAGCTGATGATTAAAGAACAGAGCGGGGAAAAACGCTCCTATTTCCTGTGAACGGATGTCCAAGTGTTCACAGTCCAGCTCTACTATGTTTTTCACTTTGAGAGCTTGCGCAATGAACGCAAACACAGCCGTGCTGCAGGGTGCTACTGACTTCATCGGTCATTCGTTGAAACGCTGAATCACTTTTCTAATGAAATGAACTGAACGGTTATTCAAGGATAATCATTAGTCTGCAGCTTTGTTTAAATCCCTAGTGAGCCGCCTGACAAGATGACATTAACCATCCTTCATTAGAAAATGTAAACATAACAAAAAATACTTACAGTGTAAAGTCTAAAGTGTGTATATTCAGTATATATATATCCTTGCTAAAAGGTAGAGTGGACAGTAAGGCAGCATTCTAAGGTTTTGGCACAAAGCTGACAAATGATCAATAGTTGACACTTCCTTCCACATTAATATACATCACAATAAATATATCTACAGCATAAAACAGAGAGACCTAACACTCAGTACAATCCTTTCCTCAACTACGGTCTGTGTTATCTTCCTACATATACATTATGGATGTATGCTAATTTAGAAGCAAACAAAAACTGAATAATGAATGTAAAGTGACAGCCTAACATCGTTGGTTCCCGTCCTGCTGAAACCAAAATAGAAGGCGGCTCATCCAAGACCCCATTTTTTAGATTCCTGTTACAAAGATGAAAGCCATGGCTGGTGTGCCAGGGCTTTTGTTTATTTAGACTGCTGTGGTACAAGTTGGTAATTGCACTGGCATAATAGTGGCAATGGACAGAAGGGCATTCAAAAGCAGCATTTTGCAATGAGACAAGACCTGAGTTTAGGCCTACATTTATAAGTGCAGTTAGCATAGCTCTCCTAGACTTGAAACACAGAACTCTCTGCAGGGTAGAGCTGCAAACAACGGTTCAAAAAGCTCCTATAATCATGCTGAGCTCTGAGACAATAAACAAGGACACTTGTAATGGAAATTTCATGAGATATGATAGTCTGGAATTAACTCCAGGACAAAAGGTTGCACATGCGCACATAATCTTATGTAGTACGGAACAAGGACATTTATCACCAGGGATGTTGAAACCAATGTATAGATGGGCTTGTTCTTTGCAGGGATGCATGCCTACAGGAGAGGAGAAGTGGAGAATAACTGCAAAATAAGATAAAAACATTTCCTCCAGACAACATACAAAAACTGTAACACACTTGAAGTCGCCCTGACATTCTTCACTTCTGAGCACACAACAGTAATGGAGTCACTTGAGAGTCAAAAATTGAACATTTTTCTGCAGAAAGGAGCAACGAGTTACAGCTCTCCTGAGGAAAACATGATTTTTTTTAATCACCCCCTGAGCTTTTCATTACAGGGCAGCAGCAACGTCAGCCTGAGGTCCTGAACATCTCTGGAGAATCATTAAATTTGTTCTCTGTGGAAAGATGTGCGTAAAGAGACTCAGAAGTTCTGTATCTGCATCGAGATGAGCTGCAGGACTCATTATAACAGAGTTTAACAGGCTGAAAAACTGTACTGAACGATGTGTACCTGAACGCAACGTAAATCACTTTTAACTAAGAGTCTGCCAAATGCATGACTGTAATAATATAAAAGTGTGTTACTGAATTTTATATCATCAAAATAATTATAAATTTATGTTAATTTTATAATAAACTATATACACTATAGTGCATTAAAGCTTATTTCTATATCAGAAAGTTTTTAATCTCACAGTTCTGACTTTGTGTCAGAATGAAATTGCAAGTTACAAACTCTTAACTGCAGGTTTATAAATTGCAATTATGGCTACAAACAATTCAACTACAAACAAAAGTCTAAAACATAATTCTGACTTATTCCTCAGAGAATTCTGAGTTTATATCTTGCAATTTTAACTTTTTTTTTTTCTCAGAATTCTAGTTGACTGATCAACTGTGACCAGTAATATACAGATATACTAAATATTAAAAATTAAAGAGATAAATCACTCAGCCTTTGATAAAAACGTAACTAACTAAACTAATATTATATAATATAATACAAAGATCTTAGTAACTTAAGGCGACTAATCTTTTGCATATGCTTCAATTGTTAAGAGCCTAATACCTTTGCTGCGACACACGGATCTGCGGCTCTTCTTTTGTTTTTTTGTTTTACTGTAGAGCAGTTTACGACCTCATAGACTGTTTTCATCCTGGCATTTTCACAAGCTTTACAAGCCATAAAAAGTGACTCCCATAGCAACTACACTTTACAGTCAGAGCAGACAGGGTTTGTAATGTGATACGACACGTCGGCCCGCTTTGACTAATGACGGCACCAGAAATGAGAGAGCCCGGTGCAACAGACACCGAGGATCATCTCAGGGCACTTAACCAGAGAAAGAGCCTTTGCGACGCCCATTCACTCAGATAGTAAATCAGACAAATTAGCTCCAGGCTAAAGTCAAAGTATGGGCTCTTGGGAATCTTCTTCCTAACTAAAAGTTTTAATTTAACGCATAAGCTTAACAGAAGGTATACGGAGAATATCCATAATTCAAATGGCCGATTCAACACTAGCAACCGTGTGGCAAAGGACACTGGAAGGTGTGACTGGTAATTTGCTTCCTGCTCAGATGACGGATCACATTGTGGGATATGAGCGCTCAAGTGATCGGCATCCAACACGTAACGTACCTGACAGATTTGACTACCATTTCTTAAAAATTCAGCCCTTCCTTTTTTCTTCGTATCCTTCAGCCACAAAATAATAGGACTGTATTCTTACAAGGCCAATATATCACTGGGCTTGGCAAGGAGTTTGACCTTTCCTACAATGAAGTGTTGAAAAGCACTCAAGCTGTGCAAAGCATCTGAACTTTGATGTGGATTTTTCCACTCTGAAGAACAGGTTAGCCGTAGTCGAAGGGTCTGTTTGGACTTTGCCAGTATCGGTAAACACAAGTCAGTCAGAAGGATTTTAATGGAAATTTACAGGAGTATAGTAGTCTAACTCATCGTAAAGTAGTTTACTTGCTCTCTACCTCCTTAAAGTTCATGACTAAAACACAAAACCACCATTTCATCTGATCAAATGAACAAGAGTTCATTCTGTTTAATAAATGTCTTCATACTCTGCACTTGTTCTGTGAAGGTATAAAAGCAATCCTCCTACGCAGAGAGCTCAGCTGCAAAGGGTTAGGGGGCAGTCAGCTACCCCATGGCCAATTCAGATTCTTTCTGAAGGAGCCATTCGATACCATGTCCTGCTATTAGCAAAAGCTTTCTGAGACAAGCACCTCGGGAGGCTTCAGCTGTACTAGAGAAGAAAAAAAAAGAAATGCAGAAATGTCAATATCAGCCAACAATATGTGTTGTTCTCATGCCCTCTTCTATAGACAAGGTTCTTAAACACACAGTGTAAGTTGTGGTTGTAATTGCAAACCCCCCAAAAATGTGGCTGCAGTGAACACACCCTCACAGACACGCTAGGGTAATAAAGACATGGGGACCAAAAACAGATTTTTAAAACAGAACAGATTCTGAATTGCTTCAAAATATTTAACTTTTGGAACGGGGAATGGTGGAGGAACTAGAGACGCATGGATATTAAAATTTGAACTGATACATTTAATAAATTCATGGTCAATATCTGTATCAATGACGCAATTTTGTCTAAATACATTAAAAATAAAAGACTGAAAAATATTTTTAAAATAAGTGAATTTAGGCGTCACAATTATAATTATACTGTTTGAAAAATTGATATTTGCTGAAGATTACATTCAACAATGTAATTTAACTGTTACCAGTTATGTAAAGGTAAATGTGGAAACTAAGATATAATGTATAAAAAAACACCCAAATCAGCATATAAGAATTTCTGAAGGATCATGTGACACTGAAGACTGGCATAATGATGCTGAAAATTAAGCTTTGCCATCAAAAGGAATAAAAAAAGTATGTGTTATTTTAAAATGTAAAAATATTTCACAATATTACTGTTATGACCGTATTTTTGATCAAATAAATGCACCCTTGGTGAGCGTAAGAGACTTGTAATAATTCCAAACTTTTCTCCTGTAGTACATTACATATTTAATTTGTTGATATAAATAATATATAATATGATAATAACAGCCAATATTGGCCTAAATTCTCATGGATGTTGGAGGACCTTTATGACCAATTAGCTTTGGTATTACAAATTAATGTGAAAATTAGCCTGCAATAACAGGGTCTACTGGAGCATCAGTGTAGATCAAGAAAGGAAACCATATGAAAAGCACAGACTGGCCAGATGAAGGGCTCGTATTTAGACGCAGTCCTTTGGACTTCAATTGAAGCAGTCGCTCTCTCTGAGTGTTCTTCCGCAGTATGAACCTGTTCCTGCAAGCCCACTCTGGAAATGTCCCTGTTCCACGAGCAGTGACGAGCGGCAATCATTGTCTAGAGGTCCTTGGATAAAAGATTTCTATTTATGTGCCAGATGGTGTTTTTATGACTAAGCACAAACAGAGAGAGAGAGAGAGTGTAATGTTCTCTCAGTCTCTTCTTATTTGGGTTTAAGACCGATTGCCAGCATGTTCTTTCACAGTGTGCTAATTCTGAAGAGATGAGGGGAAAGAAGAAAATCATCCCACATAGTATTCTAAAATGAGAATAAATTTCACTGCTGTGGGCTCTAGAGGCAAGGACAGGGGTAGAGCAGATCTCAAAGACTAAAAATAGTTATTTAGCCAGTAACATCCAGCTCATTTGCCATTTGTCTTGAAATCACATTTATCTGTAGCAGAAATCTAAACCTAAACAAATCTAATAAAGGTGAGATGATGTTATTTACTGCATTGAAAATCAGCCTGGATTTCTAAACTCATGCCAAGAGGGTCAAGGCCTGGCCAGTAATTCAGCCCCTACTGGTCATTCTAAACACCACAATCTGAAAAATCATGTTACTCCATTGACAGCCGTTCAAAATCAGCATGTATTCTGAAAAAATATTTTTAAAGCTTATTTTGTATAGTATAGTATAAAAGTTCTGGCAGACTTCAAATCAAATATTTACAGTTATGCACCAGCCAAGCAACAGCTACTGAAATGAATGGGAACGCTAACTTTCTCCAGTCATTACAGACCTCCATGTAACGATGTATGTTTGGGTTTTCTCAGTGGGACACATTATCTGTTCTCCTTGAATCTGATATTATTGCAGAAGTATAGCCTTGCTGGCCAAACACAGAATGTATAACATGATATTTAACTATACACACACCATTCTCTTATTGTCATCTGTTATGCATTGAGAAAAACCAAGAAAAAGAAACAAGCAATTTATTGATGAGATAACATCTGCCTGTCTCCTGTCTTCAACAACAACCATGAATTCAATAAATAAAGGTCCCCTAGACTACCATCAGCAAACACCACCCATATGACTTCACTGTGACCTGGAACAGGAAACAGTTTGAGTTTGGTGGACACAAACACAGATGTACAAATCCACTCTGAGCTTGTTAGGTATTCCACTTATCCTGTTAAACTTATCCTAAATCGTGTGCATCATTAACTATAGCAGATGCAGGAAAAACAATAATCCAAGACTTACTTGCCATGCATGATCTTGCAATATTATAATGAACTAAAATGGTTTATTGAATCTATGCTGTCACTATTGTGATATAAGGTCTTTTTAAGTCTAAACTTATAATCAGGATACATTTAGGGACCATATTAAACCACATCCACTGGTAATTTTAAGATGAAACAGAGAATAATTGGAGTTTAATAGTGACTTGTAGCCAATATTACAGCTATTAAATATTTGCAGATAAGGCTCAAAGCTCTCAGTGTATCAGGGCCTCCGCCTCGCTAATTCTGGCTTGAGAGCAGATGGCTGCAGCCTTTTTAGAATCATCAATGTGTCTGACGCTCAATCATTCCTGTTGCTCCTCATAAGGAACAAATAGCAGCTCAGGATTTAGAGACGTGAGAGAGAGAGAGAGAGAGAGAGAAGAAAATGAGAAGGATCTTATTACTCAAGCCAGTTACTGATTCCTAATTCATAAGAGGCCAGCGAGACTGACTTCAAAGAGAACAAGACGACCCTAAGAAGGCCTCAACTCCTCTCTCAAGTCAAATATAGCAACATCAAAAACACGTGTTATGAGATGTACATAACAGAGGTGCTTAATAATTTCGTCATCCATTGCATTATCTAATCTCATTCTCTAAGAAGAGGAAGAGCGCATACGATCTGCAGTGAAGCAGAAAAGGAAGAAACCTCATTCAGTTTTATGTCGGCCAATGCAGCTACTGCGCCACAAGATGAGCATGAAAGTGCAGCAAGACCCTGAAGCAGAAACACTAGGAAAGCAATACCCTGCTGCAATGATTTATCGACTCTGGCATATGAGCAGTATATGCAACAATTACAGTCTTCGCTTAACTGCATTTGATGCGCAAAAAAAATGGGCTCGATACAATTGGCCTCATTCATGAAACACGAGTGGAACGAATTTTTGTGTAAATCGTTCGTAAAACTGTTCTAAATTTTCGGATTCATGAAAGTTTTCATGGATTCATGAAAAATCCATGTTAGTTGGTACGAAAGAAATGTACACCTGCACACTACCAGGTGTAAATGGTATGTAAAATGTTCTGTGTTCTTTTTGCCAAATTGATGACACTGAATTTTGATGCACTGCCATCCTAATATTTTACAAGTTAGTTTGCTCTGTTTTTTATTTATTTATTTTTTGTAGCTGAGAGTTGATAACTGTTTAACTTTGGGTAAAACGCAGAGCTTGTCACTGTCACTTTTTACCAGCCGTCCAATCAGTGGAGGAGGGGCGGGACAAATACTACACTGACCAATCATCCTACTTGTACTACAACTGAACAACAATAGAGAAGTTAATATTGCTGGTTACTGCATTTTATATTCAGTAATATTCTTCAAAATTAGTTACTAGTAGTAACTAAGATGGGGATATTCCAAATTATAGCAATCAAAGCGTCTCAGCTGGAAATACGCTGTGCCACCAAAGCGTTCTCAAACACCACCAGCTGGTCGTTTTAAGAAGACCGCCTGACATTTTTTTCAATTGGCTAAAAACACTTTGGTGGACACACGTTAATTGAATATTTATTGTTAGGCATATGGCCTATTAGTGTTTTTTGCAAATATGCAATATACTGGAGCCAAACCTGAGAAAGTAGACCAGAATATTACACTGCATTTCTGGACACACAATTTGTGTAGCTGTAATTCTTAGGCGGGATTATGCTAATTGTGAATGAGCATGCATGAGCGCCCTATTTACGAATGATTGGAATTCATTAACATACACGTTTAACTATCAAATTGGACGTTTATGAAGCATTTGTGAATCCGGGAGGAGAGTTTTCGGGAAGGTCTGTATTATGCGTAAATAACTAAGAATTTACTCCTATATTTACGAATGTTTCATGAATGAGGCCCAATGACTGGCAAGAGGAGAACCAAATGTCATGGTTCAGCATTTGCAGCATTAAGCTTGCAACCTGTACGCTGAGTCAGAAGGCCAAGAAAATCTCATTGCAGTTTTCCCATGATGCACTGCACTGCTGACACATTTCCTGGGAATAGGGAGGGTCCAGAATAAAGGATGACATCATGCCCAGTGATGTTCATCCTGAGCAAATGAACAATCAACTAATCAATCAGACCTCAAATGTAGCTCAGAAGTAATGTTCTGGGTCATTGGCCGACTGAAGTCAATGAAGCCAAACGCTCTGAAAGCATGAACACTCTGCAATCAGAATGACCGCCCTGTCCTGAGCTGTCCGATCAGAAATGTTCGGTACCAAAAGTGTGACCTCTTTAAAGAGGAGTAACAAGCCACAGCAACACTGAAGCATTTTCTACAATGCTGCAGATGATAGGAGTCATATAATGTAGTTGTTGTGCTCTTCTTTTTTGTTCTGAGGTGGTTTTTGTTGTGAAAGAAAAATGATGGACTGCAATTTAGGAATACGTACCCACTACAAAGTAAGTCTAGGGTATGCTGAAATTGTAGGTTTGTGTGGACAGACTGCTGCAAATATATATTTTACTCAACCAAAGATGCAATTAAGAACACTACACTTTGCCATAAAGGTCATTTTTAGGTTTGCCTCATTTCTGGCTCACTTTAAATAATTAAGAAACAGAACCATTTGTCTGCGCTTTCGACGTCCATTTAATTCAATTCAAATGTGGGAGACTTAAAACGCAAGTCGATGTTTAATGAAGTCTTCCAATGCGTATCAATGTTCAAGTAAATCCACAGCGCAAGATATTTGGCAATAATTATGATTTTTCATGAAAAACATAAAAGTTGTGTGGGTCAGAAGAAATTTTGCACGCTCTCTACACTCTTAAAAATACAAGTTCTATACTAGCATATGGTTTATGAAGGAACCTTTCCATTCCACAAAATGTTCTTTATAGTGAAAAAGGTTCTTTAGATTTTCAAAACACAATATAAAAATGGTTCTTTCAAGAACTGTTCTTTAAAGAAAGCTTCTTTGGGGACCCAAAAATAGTTCACCCATGGCATTGCTGTTGGAACATTTATCGGAACTCAATTAAAAAAAAAAAAAAAAAAAAAATGAAAATTGATGTTTAAAATTGTAGCTTATCTTCAGGTAAATTCAACACAATGTTGTGAAGTTTGAGGTGAGCCAGACCACTAAAATCAAGGTAACGGTCACAAACAGCAGCTGTGGTCTGAGGGTTCTATTTTTATTTTTTTAATGGCAGAAAGGAAAAGGAAGAGAAACGAGGGTGGCTTTTCTTACCCTTTTGTGAGAGTCTTTTGTGATGCAGCGGTTTTTGAACACAATGAAGGGTCTTTGTGAGGGGCTGCTGCAGGGGTCTAGGGTGCATTCCTTAGCCGTGGATCCTGCATGTGTGTCCGTTCCACAGTTAACTAATTGAAAAACCTGAGGCCTCAATACGATACAAATGGCATCAGAAATCATCTACTTAATTTCCAGCAGCATAAATCAATTGAACAGAGGGCCAATTTGGTCAATGGAAAAGCTTTTGTTAATTCATTCAGTGGCACATTCCTGGCTAACGCCTGACCGGTGGCTTAATCTTTCACTTGCACAATTGATGCGAATTCACTCCTTCGTTCAACAGTGCTGCAAATCCGAATTTATTCAGTGACCAAATGTATAAACCAACGGGATTAAAATGTTCTTATAGGATTGTATTTCCCAATCTCTCTGAAGCAAAGCTTAATGTATAATGTTGAGCAAAGAAAGAGAATAAATAACCATGTACACAGCTTGGACCTGGTGTTCCTGTATCCTACGACCATCCGTTCAATCTGACAACAGCTGGCAGCCTCCAACAGATTTGCCTTCGTGATGCCTACTTTGGCTCTTCTAGCACAGCTATTATAAAGCTTACTTGTGAAAAAGCACCACAAGCAAGTCAGAGATCCAATCCAGCGGCTTATCAAGCCACAATACGGAAGCTGCTATTGCCTGCGCAGGTTTGCTGCGAAATGAAAGCAACATATGGCAGCACATCTCCAAAAACACACTAAGAGAGTGAAACAAAAATGCTTTTAAGCCCAAAAAAGAACAGGAGAGAGTCAGAGAAGGTAAACAGGGCCCAACGATTTACAAAACGGAAAAAGTCATAAAAATGGAATTCACAGTATAACCCAGAATGTCTTGGAATTTGGGGAATTTGAAACCCAAAGGTCTCAATGAAAACCTGTCAGAATAAAAGTTCTTGATTTTAAGTTGATCTTAAGAAACTGTGACAAATATATTACTATTGTACAGTGAAATGTACTTTTCAAGAGTACTTTTAAAATTTAAACGTAAGAAATATCACAGCTTTTATTCCACTTTTTTTTTTTACAGTAAACCTCAACATTTTCATTTAATTACATTTTAACTGATTAATTAAATTGTTTTCCACCTTCATTTGATTACCACTATTTTTGATAAAAATTTGTATTAAATCATAAACCATCATAAAAATAAAAACAGACAACATAACTTCTGAAAAAAAAGAAAAAAAAAGAAAGAAAGAAAGAAAGAAATTAAAATTTAAAACATAATTTGGCAAAAAACAAACAAACAAAAAAAGATTTCTTAGGGCCCTAAAGTGTATTTTTTTTGTTAAATGTTTCATAAATTGCAAAAATGACTACTGAATTCTAATCTAACCTTTAAAATGGAACCCAGAAAAATTCTAATGAAAAAAAAAACAGAATACAGAAAACTTCAATTAGAATTTGAGAAAATATTAAAATAGAATTCAGGAAAAATAAAACAGATTTCATAGGGTCCTAGGTTATAAGTAAGGGATAATGTCGATCCAGTTGGTTGTTCTCGCAGAATAAACCCCAACAGGGTGATCAGGAAACTGTATCAAAACTTTGACTTAATTAGACGCAAAATATTTATTTGAGTTGAAATATTCTTGTATCAGCCTGAAGGGGTTTATTCTGCGAGAACAACGGGCTGGATGTACATTATCCTGCTTATTACATTGATTCGTTTCCATGTAAGTTATTATTTTTATTAAAAGTATTGTTTTGAGTTGAGTTATTTGTTAGAAGAGATTTAGTGAAGACAGCAGTTGCGAGCAAGTGGCAAGTTCAAACTAGACGGACATTTAAGGGAAGCGGGGGAGTCAAACCACATATTAC